>NC_091163.1:24518664-24538664 GCF_040958095.1 Procambarus clarkii
ACCCGGCCCCTCCCACCCCCCACTCCACCTTACCTCCCACCCCCTCCCCTTGCCTCCCAACCCCCCGCGTCACCTGTTCCGACCTCACACCCTCTTCCCTCACCCACGTCACCTGTTCCAACTCTACCAGACGCCGCCGCCAAGTCACCGCCGTAATCTTATCTTAGTGTCGCTGTCATATCTGGACCGTCCCTCCCCCTCTTTACCTGTTACCTTACACCCCCTTACCTGTTACCTTACCCCTCTCCTTCTTCATTATCTTGATATTGTTCGTTCATAATTCCGTACAACTATTTTAGACATTGTAATGTTAGTTCCTTTACATTAAACTTGTCAGTTTTACACAAATCAACCGAGGCGTCTCAATATGTAACCTATTAAGTCGCCCCAGGCTACCTGCCCCAAGGCGTTCATCACCTGATTACCTGCACGCCATCCATCAGTCATTGCCAGCATTCACTGCCGTAATAATTTATATATCTTCAATAAGGCATTAATAAAACATATTTATTTATATATATATATTTTTATTTAGTCATCTAATTTTAGTTTACACAAGTTATAATAAGCGACTCATTTATCCTGATGTTAACAGAAGCTCCCTCTTCAATCCGCTTGTATAATATCCGTCCTATTCAGTCCTCATCTCTGTAAATAGAATAATAACAGTTTAGATAGCGTTTACACTTGTACAATATTCATCAAACGTGTAAAAAAGCTCAAAACAAATGTTCTCACCAATGTAAGATAGTTAATTCTTATGTAGCCTCATTCAGTCCGTCGTCTCCGAGCACATTTTCCGACAAATATCGCACTTATCGTAACATGGCGCTTCATAGCAGCTCGGCATATTTTTAAATAAAGCATAAAATAGCCTCATTACGTTCCTATCATTCTGCATATAATCTCCGTATGTAAAACTATTTTCAAATAGCTTTAACGCAGCTTTTAGATCCTTGTTAGAAAGATGATAACAGAAAACCATCGCATATAGCCCGCATACGTATGCATTTAAACTCTGGAGTCGCTCTGTAAACGTGTATACATCGCCGTCTTTATAATAATTTAAAAACTCCGAAATGTAGGGCGAATACACATTTATTCCATAAGAATCTAGTAAAACTATTTTCCGTTTAGATTTATATACAGCAATCCAGTGTTGGGGCCTCGTAGCCTGGTGGATAGCGCGCAGGACTCGTATTTCTGTGGAGCGGGTTCGATTCCCGCACGAGGCAGAAACAAATGGGCAAAGTTTCTTTCACCCTGAATGCCCCTGTTACCTAGCAGTAAATAGGTACCTGGGAGTTAGTCAGCTGTCACGGGCTGCTTCCTGGGGGTGGAGGCCTGGTCGAGGACCGGGCCGCGGGGACACTAAAGCCCCGAAATCATCTCAAGATAACCCATTACTTCCTTAGAGTCTCTTCCTAATGTGTTTATTATAAACAGAATCGGACTATCCCGCATTCGTTTCATTACTCTATATATATCCATCGCTACATAGCATCCTATATATTCAGCTTTATTACCAGTCATATCTTTCACTGCCATATTAATTTGTTTGCAGTTCATGCTCTAGTATCGCACATGACTCGCCGATCAGAATAAATTCTCAAGACTCCGGTTGTATTTCCAAATAAAATAATAACGTTATTCGATTTCACTGGAACAGCAAATTCTAACGTAATTCTCAAGTTGCCCGAAGCCTCTATAGGAAGGGTGTCTCTCAGTTCCTCAGGCGTTAGTCTAAATGCCAACAACGTTCGTCCTTTTATAAATGAATTATATGTCAAGGTATTACAGGCGTTAAAGCCTACTGTATTTTGTGTCTCATAGTATAGTTTCGAACATTTATTCGGGAACTTGCAAGTTATATTAAATAAATTCGTCCCATCACGTGTAATATATACTTTAGATAAATCGCAGTGATCAAAATAAAGCGGATTAAGTGTATAAGCTCCAGATATGGCTTCCATATCCGTCATCATAATAAATAATTTATCCGGGATAATGCTCCCCCATGGCTAGTCAATACTTAATCTCTGCTGTCCATTCCCGAGAATAAACGTCTTGTGGAGTGTCTCATCAAACGTATATGTAACTAGTGTGTTACATTCCTACGCCAAGTTTCAAATATAACAAGAGGTAATCCTTGATGTTAGTACAGTTACCTAAATTAAATACTTTAAGAGCCTGGTTGTAATCTTCTTCAGATAGAAGAGCGTCACGTAAAACTTATCTCGAGAAGGGAGTTGAGGTTCCTCTAATACATTCATGGATGAAATGTAATCATAACATAGATTTTGTTTACCTTTTACTAACAGAGCTTTAGCCTCATCGGATACGCCGCTTAATATGTGTTCAGTATACGTGGTAGGTTTCTTACTGTTAACGTGTTCTTTTGCTAAGGTTCCTAATGACCCGATAAGGAGAGCTAAGCTATCAAGGAATTTAAGATTACCTATGATGACTTGCATAGATTTTAAACCTTCCTTGGATAGAATTTCTACATCGCAGTGAGGATCTTTAGGCAGTTTTTTAAGTATAATTCCGAGATCATAGGCTGCGTTATGGGAAAATGTGGTTAAGTATCTACGAGCATTTTTACATTGTAAATTGCAACAAGCACAATATGCTCCTAAGTAATTATTTTCTTGTATAGTATGATTATGGTGCCTATGTTTATCTTTCCTATTTTTGAAATTTTGATGGCACAACTGACATGTATTTTGCCTTTGAAACATCCATTCCTGCTCTCTAAATAAGTTCTTAGGGAAGTTGGGGAGCTGAGCATAAATGGCTTTCCATGAGGCTTCTAGCGTGGTAACGAAATGATTAACAGCGTCTGGACCTACGTAAGAATACGTTTCTACGACATTTAATTCTCTGTCTAAAGTCATGTAAGCATAAGCAATTGCTTTATGCTTGCTTTCAACCATGCCTCGAAGATTTTGATGGTCTAAAAGACATTCGAGGTCGTAGTAAGCCGTATGAGTTAGGCTATATGTTCTCCCATAATTTTTAAATATTATTTTCTCATTAGGATTATGGAATTAAAATACTTGGGATACAGTACATGACTCTTCGTGAGCCTTAATCTCATCTGGGGAAGCGTACAATAAGCATATATAACAAAATTTATGAGCGTTAGGAATTCTATACTGATTATTGTTAATATTCTTTGCAAATTTATGGAAATCTTTGATCAGGCAGAGATGCTTGCCTTCTAATAAAAATAAAGGGACTTTATCGGCATACTTTTCTTGGCTTTTCCTAGCTAAACTGAGATAGTATCGATTACTTTCGCGTGTTACTGAATAAATATAAATGCTTATTTTGTTAAGTTTCTCTATTTTTTTAAGATTATCGAAAGACACGGTTAATCTGATTTCATCAGCCCATGCCTACAAATCTTCTACACCATTGAATGCTTTTGTGATGCTGATTAATGTTACTCATTGTTGTCCCGCGTGCCAGACTTTTATACGCCACAATACATTGCAACAAACACTCATCTCCTTCACTATGGGGGGTTAAATACTGAGTCTCTACCCTTCAATTTAGCAGGATACGGTACATAAGATCCGAGGAGCATAGGGTGACGAATATACGAAAAATTAATGGCAAAGCCGGACATGGAATGAATTCCTACATTTGAGGATTGAATATTTTTTAGGCAATCGTCGATTTTAGCGGTCACTTCATCGACTCAAGAATTTACGAGCACTTCTACCTCTTCCTGGGTTTTACCCCTAATTGAACAACCCGTCCTCTTAAAAATAACGTCACTTTTGGCTGGTATGCGCACTATGGCCAAATTTGGACGTAATTTGAAATGAAATCGACTCACAAAAGTGACGTTCTGTTCCGTTTTCTATTTGAGTCGTCCGGCGTACGCGCAGAGGTTATAAGAGGACACTTTAAATTAACGTTTTTCATAACGTTTTGAAACTTTATGAGAATTTCCTGCCCACCTAACCTATCAGAGGACTCTTAACTTACTGTTGTTGAAAAAAAAAATCCCAAATTTATTTTCATTTTTTTTTAATTTTCAAATTACGTCCAAATTCGGCTATACGGGCAAACGGCCAAAAGCGACGTTCTTTTTAAGAGGACAGGTTGAATTGAAAACACTTCGTCTAATATTTCAAATTGATCGTCGGCAGGATAAGTTTTTGCAAAATTAAGCTTATGTTATGGTAAATATGAAATGAGGGAAGGAATTCTTCCTGTATTTCACTGAACTGATTGTCCATGTATTCTATAAAATATTCCCTATACGTGTTTATGTAAACAATTGGGTTCGCATCTAAATGACCGGGAATGGAGAACGAATGTCTCGAGAAAGCACCTTTAAAATGGTCAATAACTTCTAAGACTTGCGGAATAACTTCTAAGACTTGCGTCAATAATTTCTAAGACGTTATCTACCTCAGGTGAGTCTGGAGCATTGACTTCTTCTTCATCGGACGATGATATATCATAAACAGGGGGTTGGTTTTCTTCTTCATCTGAGGATGCCTGCAGGTTATCGTCTGGTGTACCGTCCTGGTCCTGAGAAAGCTGGGGTTGACTGCGTACAGGCGTGCTCCACTCAGAGGGTTGGGTTGAATCCAGGGGCGATTCTGTAATATAATATTAACAATGAATAAACATTGAGAGGAAAACAAAGTTTGAAACATAAACATTAAGAGGAAAACAAAGTTTAAAAAATAAGAGGAAAACAAAGTTTAAAAAATAAGAGGAAAACAAAGTTTAAAAAATAAGAGGAAAACAGCATTTGAAACGTTAAGAGGCAACAACGTTTTGAAACATAAACAAATAAATAATAATAATAGTTACGAGCTGGGTTGTTGATTCCACCAAGTACGAGATTCTCTTGATCACGAATAGGAACTCCTGTAATGGAAACATTTTCTGTATGAGTACATATTACTAGTTTTATACCTTTGTTAAAAAATACAATTATTAAGTTTTTAAATTACGAAAAAAATATGATGAAAACGTACGGTTATTCAGTTCATACGACGGCGTTTGGGTGGATATTCAATGACGTTTCTGGCTTCGGTGGGTGGTTCCTGGTTAACGGACCAACGACAGTTGGGGCAGGAAGTAGAATCACGAACTGAAATGAGAATATTATATATAAATTGGATGTCTGTAAGTATGTATTTTTCAGATATATATCTTTAATAGTTTACTGAATGTACGAGAAATGTGGTACTTACGATTTACACAATAGAGTTGTCCACAGCTACCACAGGTAACGTCAAAATGTCCGGGTGGTGTAGGTCCGTTGCTCTGTATACAGTACAGTCTGCAATCCTGTAGGGCGTTGATGGACATCTCAGCTGAGGACGCGGTGCATCTTGTTTTGCACAAATGCCCGATTTCGTTGTTGAGAGGAGACAGGCACAGAGGACACAGTGACATGATGATGGGAGATGCGAGCAGGTTGGGGGACCTTGCGAACAGGATGATGAATGAATGTTGACTGAGAGTGCAGGCCTCTTAGACGGCTCTTAAGCGATCTGAGGGGCCCCTGAACGAGCCTAATATCTTTTAGTGCGCCCTGAGAGAGCATTTTGGCTGTTTTTATTATTAGCGATGATGTTTGGCGAATACTGAGATTAAAAAAACTCGTTTATAACTTGTGTAAATTAAAATTAGATGAATAAATAAGAATATAAATAAATAAATACGTTTTATTAACGCATATTGAATATATAAAAATTATTACGGAGGTGAACGCCGGCAATGACTGACGGATGGTGGGCAGGTAATCAGGTGATGAACACCTCGGGCAGGTAGCTGGCGGCAGCTTAGGTAGCCTCGGGGCAACTTATGTGTTGAAGGTCATATTGAGACGCCTCGGTTGATTTGTGTACAACTGACTCGTTTAATGAAAAGGCACTAACATTATGATGTCTAAAATAGTTGTGCGAAATTATGGACGAACAATATCAAGATAATGAAGAAGGAGAGGGGTAAGGTAACAGGTAGGGGGGGGGGGGGTGTAAGGTAACAGGTAGAGGGGGAGGGACGGTCCAGATATTACGGCGACAGTAAGATAAGATTACGGCGGTGACTTGGCGGCGGCGTCGCCAAGGTGACGCGGGAGAGGGAAGGGGGGTGTGAGGTCAGAACGGGTGAACAGGTCAACAGGGAGGGAGAGAGGGAGGGAGGGGGTGAGATGGGCCGGCCGGGTAATTAATGGTGTCTCATGTAGCCGGATAATGCTACAGTTTTAGTTATATAGACATACTCATTTCTAAGTAAGAATTCTACTTAAAAGTATACGGTCTAAAATAACTGTTTATGAAGTTTATTCTTGGTAAGAACTCTGAATAATTGGAATTTCTCCCATTAGAACTCTTAACAAACTTCTAAGAACACTTTATCTGAAAATGGTCTTTTTGAAAAATTTCAGTCTTTAACTCTGAAATTGACTGATTTTGAAAAAAAAAAATTGCCCATAGAGCTTACCTGGACCCCCCTACTGTCCAGTGACAACTGGTCCCCAAAATTCTTAGTTGTCGCTGGATAGTCATCCCTACTACTCTTGACAATTGAAATTAAAATTGAAATCAGTTTATTGATGTAAAATACACACAAAGGGATGAGGTAGCTCAAGCTATTCTCACCCCGTTCAGTACATCGTGTTAATACATACATATACACACATCACAAACAATAAACATATTACCAAACATTCTGAGAGATAAACATATACATTTCCTCCTTCACAAGTAGTATGGTATCAGACGTACACACAAATACTTTTATGACCTAGGTATACTGTATAGACAATTTGCAAGAGACATGCAGATAATTCAACAAAAAATTACAGTCTTGGTGAAAAATTCTTATATCTTTCAAGAATATCATCAACCTTTCCGTTGTGACACATCCAGGCTATTTGTTCAGGAACAGTCCTTATCTCAGTGTTTCTATATACATTAATCATGGGACAATCAGGAACATAATGGGCAAGGGTGTGAGACCTTAACATACCACATAGTTTACACTTCGTGTCATTATCATGAACACCTCTCCCATATTCCCAGTAATATTTGTACCCAAGCCTAAGCCGCATGTACACAGAGTCACTCCAAGCATTTCTCCTTTTACCATAAGTGAAATGGGTGTTTTGACTCACATACATGTCGTGTTGCATGGTTTGACTTCTCTCATACATTATATCTCTCCTCTCCACTTCTGTCTGTGCCTGAATATTTCTGATTTTGTTTCTTATTTGTCTCATTGTGAATTCACATTCAATGTCAACTTGTGGTTTTGATGTGGCACGTTTGGCCAAGTCATCAGCCACCTCGTTGAGCACTATTCCAACATGAGATGGAATCCACATGAATTTCACACTATGACCTTTCAGCAGTATCTCAGTTATCCTTTTCTTACAATCCTCAACTACGGACATGAAGACTGGGTTTCGACTGTTTAAGGAATCAAGTGCTCCTTGGCTATCGACAAATACAAAAACATTTTTGTCGTCATAACGTACTTCCTCCAAACATGCCAGAATTGCCAGCAGTTCAGCTTGTGTGGATGATATATAATTACTAAGTCGGAGTTCAATTATCCTGTCCACAGTCCCAAACTCAGTATATTCCCTTATTAAGACACCACACCCTGCCCTGCCATCCTCCGCCACCGACCCGTCACAATATACATGTAAACTGTTGCCTCTTGGTAACCGAGATATCATGCTTCCATACAAACACCGTAATTGTCCCGGTTCATGATGAATATTTTTCACCTTAAGGGGTACAATTTCGACATCTATTTTCTGAACTTTCCAGGGAGCAGACCTATTACACAGTCGAGAGCGTTTACAGCAGTCAAGTACATCGTATTCCCTGAGGTCATGAGCTAATCCCCTCGTGTAGCATGTCTCCCTCAGTTTCCTGGAAGTGTGTACGTCACTCAAGCAGGTTTGAACGCTCTCAAACAGCTTATCCCCTCCTTTTCTCCGCATTGAAACGAAAAGATACTCTAGTGGTAATGTCACGGACTCTATCATACACACTCTGTAAATTTAATTCCATTCTCATTATTTCAATCATTGCATTTCTTTGACATCCAAGAATAATCCTCATAACCTCGTTCTGTATCAGCTCTATTTTTTTAATTCTGCCCTGGCCTGTGTAAGACAACAGGTGCTGCGAAGTCTATCAGGGACCGAACAGTGCTTATGTATAACATCCGCAAGATAGGTACCCCAACACCTTTACATAAGGTGCTGATATGATTTATTTCAGCATTTTTACTCTCACATGTGTATTCAATATTCATGCCCAGATACTTGTACTTCTGAACACGGCTCAGTTCCACACCATTTAGAGTAAGTGTTATATTTCTTCGTTTCCTATACTCATATTTGGTTTTGTCTGCATATATAACTAAGCCTAACTTGTGACAGGTTGTACCAAGTATGTTAAGAGCAGTTTGAATTTTGTTCCCAGAAGTGCCTTGTATAAGAATGTCATCTGCATATATGATTGTCGTGACCCCTGGAGGATACATCTCTGATGCTAATCTGTTCATTAATACATTGAATAAGGTGGGACTTAAAACTCCCCCTTCGGGGGTACCTAACTGAAACATCCGTTCCTCAGACATGTATCCCTGGTAATACACCTGACCTTTTCTGCCTTGTAGATAATCCCTTATCCAGTGTAGCAATCTCCCTGTTATTCCCAGATTGGCTAATTCGTATAAGATTACTTCCCCATTGGCTTTATCAAATGCTCCTTGTAGATCAACAAAAACTCTACAATTGTCATCCACATTAGACAAACACTTTAAGAGACAATCCGCAGTACTTTAGCCTTTGATAAAACCAAAGAGATTACTGGACATGTTATCACCTACAAGGTAGAGTAGCCTATTTAACAAAATCCTTTCCATCATTTTACAAAAGCAGGATATTAAGGAGACAGGTCTGTAGCCTCCGTTTGACTTAGGGATAGGAATGATGACAGCCTCTTTCCATTTTCTTGGTAACTTTCCCTCTCTATAACTCACATTAAACAAATCAAGTAAGGGACTAGGTTTCATACAGGCTAAATAATTAAGAATGTCATACGTTACTCCATCTTTCCCCGGAGCAGTAGAGCTGCCACTTTTTATAGCATCCAGTAGCTCATCGTTAGTTATCTCAGTGCATGTTACAGATCTTGTATTTAAGGCACATAAAGTTACTCCATTTCTAATATTTTCCCATGACTCAATGGTGATTCTCGTATCTTCAGGTAAGGACTCCATACCAGCAGCACTAGCCCATTTATCTACTAACTCATTAGCAACCTTCCCTGGATCTGAATGAGCAATGAATTTGGTCTTACAACCCCTGATTTTATTTACTGCTCTCCATATGTCTTTAAGGTTCTTAGTATTACCAATGGACTGAGCAAAGTCTTGCCAGTATCTGTCCCGCGCCTCCTTCCTCACCTGACTGCAGTCCCTAGCCACTTCCAACATTGTATTTTTCTCTTCATCACTCATTCCATTTTTTAACCATTCTTTATGTGCACTCCGTAGCATTCTCTCCCACCCCTTGACTGGCTGCTCATTGGAATATTTAAATTTCTTAGGTCCATGCGTCTTGCTTCCCCTGCCCCCATTATTTTCCCTCTGTACTAATTTCTCTATGTTCTCGACCATGTCCTCGTAAAAACTATCAACGCAGAGCGGCGTGTATTGTTGATACCAATCTCCCATATTTTGAATAAAATAATTTTTCATATCTTTATTAATATTTAGCCTTTTCCTTTGAAAGTGGACTTGTTTTTTCCCCAGTGGTGATTCAACGTTCAAGGCAAAGTGGTCACTAAGTAGTTCCCGAACAACCCGAGCCTCCCCCATAATTCCCTGAGAGTTTAAAATGCAGGCATAGTCAAGCCGTCCTCCCCTGATGTGAGTTGGTTCATTGTTTCCCAAGAGACAGGTATCTTGTAGAAACTGTAACCACTTGACCCCATTAGCATTAATACTACCCACTGTCCCAAGGCTTGTGTGCCGAGCATTAAGGTCCCCAATGACCAGTGAAGGATTAGTATAAATGCAGTCAGGTAGATAGTTAGTGTCGAAGCAGTTCCTGGATACATACAGATTAACTACAATAAATTCCCCTTCCCTTAATGATAATTTAACACAGATACTCTCTATACCTTGCGTTTTTGATGGCGGATCTACTAACTCTGCTAGTATAGAGTTCTTAACATAAATCGACGTCCCTCTGATGTTATTTGCGGCGAAGAGGTGAAACCCTTTATAACCATTTAATTTCAATAAGCCTTCATTCCTATCCCCTGTCTCCTGGAGAGCTACAATATCAATATCATTTCCCATCACATAACAATGAACATTCTGTAACCCTGTTTCTTAAACCATTTACATTCCATGACAACACTTTCAGTCTAGGGTGATCCATTATTAAACAATTCACTGTCTAAGTAATCCCCAATAATTTCACTAAATGACCATACCTTGTATAACATCTCCCACCTCCTCCCAAGTTCACCAGTAAAAGCGACATTGTGTTTCTCAAGAGATTTTTTCAGTCCTGTGACGTCCATTATTGGCCCAAATGATTCCTTCATTTTATGTGTAATTATAGAGTTCTTCCTTTCACTACGACTATCATCATTCACACACACTTCACTTTCCTTCATTTCATCACTCAATATTTCATTATTGCCCTCAACCACTATATCCTGACTTTCCTTCACTGTTTTGTGACTTTCCTTAACCTTCACCTGAACGTTTAATTTCGCCTCGATGGATTCGATTCTCTGCCGAAGATTTCGGAGGAACTCACCAACTTTTCTTAGTTCAGCCCACACCTCCTTGACCATATCATTATGGCCCTCTTTCTGAGGCATAGTAGCCACTTCACTCACCGTTACACTGTCACTGCCAGAGTCCTGAGTGGTGACCACGCATTCTTTACCCACCCCTTTACCTACGCATTCGTCCGGTTCACTGGCGCTGTTTGGGGCAGACTGTTTTGCTGTGCTCCCGGTGTCTGGGTAAGAGCTCTTGTCTGCTCTGTAACATTCACCGGCCGGAGAACACCCATACTCGGCCTCTTGCTACACACAGCCGAGCTGGCATTGTGAACACCTCCACAGTTGCAGCATCTGGGGACTATTTTCTCACCCAGATTAAGTCTGTTTCTACACACATTAGAGAGGTGAGACTTTCCGCAGAAACGACATCGTGGATCATGTTGACAGCTCCAGGAATTATGCCCCCATCTGCAGCATTTCAGGCATATTATGGTCTCTTCCACATACTTTGCTACATGCCTGTAACCAGCCCCGGTGATGAACACTCTCTCGGGAACTTCACCTCTCACTAGAGCCACCACCTGATTCCTAGCTTCACCTTTAATAAGGTGACTCTTGGCCCACACAAATCGTTGGTCGTCGAGGATGAATTCGATGTCTAGAATCTGAGGGTATTTGTAGATAATTACCTTCGTCAGCTTCTCGTTCTCCTCCGGCATTTCCATAACAATTCCTTCATATCCTTGCTGGGTAAGAACTACAACTGCCTCCATAGAACCAACCGTTAAGAAAGGTCTGTTCACACCTTCCTTCAGTAGGGGCTCGAACTTGCGGTGTTCTCTTCCAAGTTTGCCTGTCTACAGCAGCTTCTGATGATAGGCCAGCGTGCATGAGGCAGGGAAGAGAAGCCTCCATCTCCGCTGACCCTCACCTTCCTGACATCGTTCTGTCCGTTCGTCGACACTGGTTGGATCAGTCTCGGCGTCGTTCTTCATTCTCTTGGCGTTTCCGTTAAGTGTACAATCACTGTCAACACTACACCTTACATCCTGTCTTCTCCGTTTCTTCTGTTGCCTGGTTAGAACGTCTTGATACTCACCCTCCTCGACTGACTGGCTGCTTTCTGAGTACATGTTAATATTGCCGAGGGAAGTAGCCAGTTCTTCTGGTGACTGAGTCTCCATCTCAGTACCCAGCATGGAGGAGATGTGTCGAAGGCGATTAATACTAGTCAGTCTCCTTGACTCTTGACAAGGTACGGGCTTCATGCTGGTGCCGCATACTCCAGGATTGGTGTTACATATGTAGTATACATGATTCTGAATGATTCCTTACACAGGTTCATGAAGGCTGTTATGATGTTAGCCAGCCTCGCATATGCCGCAGACGTTATTCTTTTTATGTGGGCTTCGGGGGACAGGTTTGGTGTGATATCAACTCTTAGATCTTTCTCTCTGTCTGTTTCATTAAGTACTTCATCTCCTATTCTGTATCCTATGTCTGGCCGCCTGTTTCCACCGCCTAGTTTCATTACTTTGCTTTTACTCGGGTTGAACTTTAACTGCGATTTGTTGGACCATTCATTCACTCTGTCCAGGCCATCTTGTAGCCTCCTACTATCATCCTCTGTTTCAATCCTCCTCATAATTTTTGCATCATCGACAAACATTGAGAGAAACGATTCTATACCCTCTGGGAGATCATTTACATATATCAGAAACAGTATAGGTCCAAGGACTGACCCCCTGCGGGACTCCACATGTAATGTCTCGCCAATCTGAGACCTCACCCCTCACATTGACTCGTTGTCTCCTGTTGCTTAGGTACTCCTGTATCCAATGGAGTTCCTTCCCTTTCACTCCAGCCTGCACTTCCAGCTTTTTCTCTAGCCTCTTGTGTGGGACTGTATCAAAGGTTTTCTGGCATTCCAAAAATATGCAGTCTGCCCACCCTTGTCTTTCTTGCCTGATTTTTGTTGCCTGGTCGTAGAATTCAAGTAACCCTGTGAGGCAGGACTTGCGATCCTTGAACCCATTTTGCCATCCCCGAACCCATATGTGTGTGTGTGTGTACTCACCTATTTGTACTCACCTATTTGTGCTTGCAGGGGTTGAGCTTTGGCTCTTTGGTCCCGCCTCTCAACTGTCAATCAACTGGTGTACAGATTCCTGAGCCTACTGGGCTCTATCATATCTACATTTGAAACAGTATATGGAGTCATCTTCCACCACATCACTGCCTAATGCATTCCATCCGTTAACTACTCAGACACTGAAAAAGTTTCTTCTATCGTCTCTGTGGCTCATGTGCGTACTCAGTTTCCACCTGTGTCCCCTTGTTCGAGTCCCACCAGTGTTGAATAGTTTATCCTTGTTTACCCGGTCGACTCCTCTGAGGATTTTGTAGGTTGTGATCATGTCTCCCCTTACTCTTCTGTCTTCCAGTGTCGTAAGGTGCATTTCTAGCAGCCTTTCCTTGTAACTCATGCCTCTTAGTTCTGGGACTAGTCTAGTGGCATACCTTTGAACTTTTTCCAGCTTCGTCTTGTGCTTAACAAGATACGGGCTCCATGCTGGGGCCGCATACTCCAGGATTGGTCTTACATATGTGGTGTACAAGATTCTGAATGATTCCTTACACAGGTTCCTGAACGCTGTTCTGATGTTAGCCAGCCTCGCATATGCCGCAGGCGTTATTCTTTTTATGTGGGCTTCAGGAGACAGGTTTGGTGTGATATCAACTCTTAGATCTTTCTCTCTGTCCGTTTCATTAAGTACTTCATCTCCTATTCTCTATCCTGTGTCTGGCCTCCTGTTTCCACAGCCTAGTTTCATTACTTTGCATTTACTCGGGTTGAACTTCAACAGCCATTTGCTGGACCATTCACTCAGTCTGTCTAGGTCATCTTGTAGCCTCCTACTATCGTCCTCAGTTTCAATCCTCCTCATAATTTTTACATCATCGGCAAACATTGAGGGAAACGATTATATACCCTCTGGGAGATCATTTACGTATATCAGAAATAGAATAGGTCCGACTACAGAGCCCTGTGGGACTCCACTGGTGACTTCACGCGAATCTGAGGTCTCACCCCTCACTGTAACTCTCTGCTTCCTATTGCTTAGGTACTCCCTTATCCACTGGAGCGCCCTACCACTTACTCCTGCCTGTTTCTCCTGCTTATGCATCAGCCTTTTTTCGGGTATAGTGTCAAAGACTTTCCGACAGTCGAAAAAAATGCAGTCTGCCCATCCATCTCTTTCTTGCTTAATCTTTGTCACCTGATCGTAGAATTCTATTAAGCCTGTAAGGCAAGATTTACCCTCCCTGAACTCATGTTGATTGGTTGTCACGAAGTCTTGTCTCTCCAGGTGTGTTACTAGGTTTTTTCTCAAAATCTTCTCCATCACCTTGCATGGCATACAAGTCAAGGACACTGGCCTATAGTTCAGTGCCTCTTGTCTGTCACCCTTTTGTATATTGGGACTACATTTGCCGTCTTCCATATTTCTGGTAGGTCTCCCGTTTCCATTGACCTACTATACACTTTTTAGAGTGGCAAACAAAGTGCTCCTGCACACTCTTTCAATACCCATGGTGAGATTCCGTCAGGCCCAACAGCTTTTCTCACGTCCAGCTCCAATTGATGCTTCTTCACCTCATCTCTTGTAATTTCGAACCTTTCCAAGATCGCCTGGTTTGCTGCCACCTCTCCTAGCGCCGTGACTTCTCCTTGTTCTATTGTAAAGACCTTCTGGAACCTTTTGTTGAGCTCCTCACACACCTCTTTGTCATTCTCTGTGTACCTGTCCTCACCCATCCTAAGTTTCATCACCTTTTCCTTCACTGTTGTCTTCCTCCTGATGTGACTGTGTAATAGTTTTGGTTCGGTCTTGTCTTTGTTAGCTATATCATTTTCATACCATTTCTCAGCTGCTCTTCTCACACTAATATACTCGTTCCTGGTTCTCTGGTATCTCTCTCTACTTTCAGGTGTTCTGTTATTACGGAAGTTCCTCCATGCTTTTTTGTTCAGCACCTTTGCTTTCATACATTCCCTAGTAAACCACGGATTCTTCTTTTGCTTCTCTGTTTTTTCTGTCGGGCTGGGACAAACCTGCTTACAGCCTCCTGACACTTTTGGGAGACATAGTCCATCATGTCTTGTACGGACTTGGTTCTGAATTCTGTGTCCCATTGTATATCCCTTAGGAATTTATTCATCTCCTCATAGTTTCCTTTTTGGTATGCCAGCCCTTTGTTTCCCAGTTCTTTTATGGGGGTGATAATTCCTAGCTCATCCTGGTACTCATAGCACAATACACTATGATCACTCATTCCAAGAGGGGCTTCCAACTTAACTTCCCTTATATCCCACTCATTTAGGGTAAATATCAGATCAAGGAAGGCTGGTTCGTCCTCTGCTCTCATTCTTGTCGGTCCCTTGACGTGTTGACTTAGAAAGTTTCTTGTTGCCACGTCCAACAGCTTAGCTCTCCATGTGTCTGGTCCTCCATGTGGGACTCTGTTCACCCAATCTATCTTCCCATGGTTGAAGTCTCTCATGATTTGTAGTCTGGATCCGTTCTTGTTAGCCACAGAAGCTGCTCTCTATTATATTGATGGTGGCCATGTTGTTTCTATCATATTCCTGTCTGGGTCTTCTGTCGTTCGGTGGGGGTTATATATGACTACTACTATAACTTTCTGTCCTCCAGTTGCTATGGTGCCCGATATGTAGTCACTAAAACCTTCACAGCCCTGAATAACCATCTTCTCAAAATCCCAGAAAGATTTCTTACCAGCAGAGCTACACCACCACCACCTCTTCCTTCCCTCTCTTTCCTCATAACATAATAGTCCTGTGGGAACACTGCATTTGTTATCGTTTTCGTTAGCTTTGTTTCTGTGAGGGCTAATATGTCTGGGTTTTCCTCTAGTACCCATTCTCCAAGCTCATTTGCTTTATTTGTAATCCCATCTATGTTAGTGTACATTGCCTTGAAGCTCACTTTCTTGTGTTTATTTTCTAGTCCCCTTCTTGGTGAGCATTCTGCTGCTGTGGAAAGCTGTTCCCTGGGTGATATCTGTGAGGTGGTTTGCAGGGTCCCAGAGAATTTTGGGGTGGTGGGTGGGGGTGCAAGGGAAGGAGGGACAGGTAGGGTGTGGGTTAAGAAGATAGGGGGGTGGGACATGGAGGATTTGGGATGAGGGGGAGGAGGGATAGGGAGGGTATGGAATGAAGGGGTGGGACAGGGGGGGAAAGGCAGGAGGGGGGACATGGTGGGAATGGGGGAGGGGTGATAGGTTCAGAATGGGGTGGGGGGAGGGAGGTTTGGGTGAGCATTTGGGTGGGGGCAGGTAGGGTGAGGGGAAGGGAGGGTTTCTATGCAAAGGGGGGTGGTGGTGTTGCTCTCCCCTCTGGTGTTGCTGGGATGCTGGTTATGGGTTTCCCTCTTGTCTCTGGAACTGTTGTGTTGGGTTGCGATTTCCTGGTTTACTCCTCTCTCCCTGCGCTTCTTCCTCGCCTCTGCTGCTCTGGCTCTCTCCTTAGTCCTGTCCCTCTGCAGGAATACTTTCTTGTATTCCTCCACATACTGTAGATGACTCTTCCTTTCTAAAATAACCTCTTTGGTGGCCTCGCTTGTAAACACCACCTTTAGCAGTCGGTTTCTGTCCTTGTTGTACCAGCCCAACCTGAAAACCTTCTCAAGGTTTTGTTCAGCCTCTTCTATCTGTAACCACTTCAGTAGCCCATGTACTGCCTCTCTATCCTTGCTATTCCATTCCTGCCTATTGGATCCTTCCTGTTCTTTGATGCCTACAACTACCACTGATCTTTTTCTCTCCAGCAGCTGGCTGGTGCACCCTGCTACTTCCTGTGAGGTAGCAGCTTGCATGGCTACCTCCCTCACTGTGTCCATTGCTTCTGAGCTCTTTCTCAGTCTTTCCACAAATGTTTCAGGTACAGAGGCATTTCCTTACAATGCAACATTCCCACCTGTGTGTGTGTGTGTGTGTGTATGTGTGTGTGTGTGTGTGTGTGTGTGTGTGTGTGTGTGTGTGTGTGTGTGTGTGTGTGTGTGTGTGTGTGTGTGTGTGTGTGTGTGTGTGTATACACAATATATGTGTAAGCTGGTCAAAGTTGCATTTTATCTTTGAACATTAATGACAGAATGTAAAATGACACCTCGAGCATATATGTGAGTATATGTGCTTATGAACTTGTGTATACAAGTTAAATTATCATTTTAAAGGCACTACAATCACCTCCTATGGTTGATTGTTTAATAATTCACTTAACTATATTTTTTAACAAATCTCTTCCTCTGTCCATGGAGGACAGAATGAAATGTATATATATATATGCTCGTTAGCATTGTAAATGTCTGGCCACTTCTTTGGTAGAAAATAATAAAACCAAAATAGGTTTATAAGTTGGGATGCTAACCTAGTCACGTGGGAGGGAAGAGGGATATGGAAGAGGGTGATAAAGAGACATGTGAGAGGAACAGCTTGGGTGAAGCCAAAGAAATGAGCAGATAAAGAAGGAAGAGAACGTGTGTGTGTAGTTAGGGGAGAAGGACGAATGGGATAATAAATAGCTGGAGGCTAATGAAAGAGGGAAGGGAAGGAGAGAGAAGGGAAGGAGAGAAAGAGATGGGGAACAGACAGGAACCCAAAGAATTGTGGGTGTCAAGCGGTGTGTGGAAACACGATGGAGATTGAGGAGTGTTCAGATAGAGATATTACTGGAGTAGAGGGACGAATAGTCGAAAAGGAGAAATGGAAAACAAAGAGGAAGGGATAGAAAGAATAGTGGAGAGTTGAGAATAGGGGGAAGCAGTGACGAGTAATTAACTCCAACGAACATTCACACTCGACGCTGGAAGCCCAAACTGCAATTTCAAAATTTATTTGAAATTGTCAAATACACTCTTATGTCGACAAGAATATTCTTGTAAGGCAGTGAAAAAAAGGCATCTTATTCTAGCAAAAATCACCATAGATATAAGGAAATATGATTTTAAACAGGATCTGGTTATGATCAGTAGCGATCCACACTAAAATCATTTAGTAGTTCATTCTGCAATTAATAGTGTGCTTGGTTTTATTTCTTCAAAACGATAGTAATATACACGTAAATATATCTATGAACTTTATCTTGCCCTTGTGAGACCATAATTTTTTCAGACCCCATTGGGCAGACCATACTATTCACACCCCACTGCTCAGACCACACTTTTCAGACCCCAGTGATCAGACTCCACTGTATTGATTATTCAGAACAGTTTTGACCACTGAACTGTTAAAAAAATGTAAATTCTTATGAGATTTACACAGCAGGATGAACAAGATAAATCTTAGCATTAGCGATTTTCCCAACGAAGAATCAAAAGCATTCAATTTACACATCCCGGAGGAGCAAATAGTAAGGGGAAACATGTAAACAATTTACAAATTGATAATAAGAGTCTTAATAATATAGGACCTTTACATGAGAGCGGTTATATATATATATATATATATATATATATATATATATATATATATATATATATATATATATATATATATATTGTGACGATAATCTCTTTCAAGAGAGATTGAGCCTGCTCTTCCCTACATCTTTACGTCGTTAAAGTACAAGATACTATATAGAAGATACGTCCACCAGTATCGCCAAACGTTTTGCCCAGGATGCAAATCGTACCATGCACACCCCGACACACCGGCTACAGCCTGCCATAACCAGCAAACTGCTCATCCTCCACCTGCCTGTTGCTGATTGGCTGGTGTCTCGCCGCACCAGCACTCACGCCACCACCAAGAGTCGATGTCTGGGCAGCAGCACGCCGTACTCGTCAGAATATCTCTGTGCTCCTTGGAGTTGACATCTCTCACTAGTAGACTAAGCCTTGGCTTTCGTGTACTAAGGGAGGTGGCAGCTTGAAGCCAGTATTCCAGCACCTCACTTATTTGATTTATATTTGCTATCACTATAATTTGCATTCTTGTCTTAGAGTAACTTTTCATTGCCAGTAATTATTCATGTTATTTTGTTTGTTGACTTGTTCTGAATTTTATGAGATTGTCTTTATTCATGTCTTATTTTCTAGAGTAATTAAAATTTCATTGTTTATATACGTTGTGTTTTGTGTGTCTTCCCATTATCTTACCACAGACAAAAGGACAAACTTCTCTTTTTTTTTGTTATGTGACGAGGCCCTGCCCCCAGCTTTTGAAACAGCCGAACACCAACGCTTTACCGTCACAATATATATATATATATATATATATATATATATATATATATATATATATATATATATATATATATATATATATTAGTATATTTTGGTAGCAGTCTTTCCTGTAGACATATATTATTAAATATGACCGAAAAAGTAAGATTAATAATTCTAACACGAATTTTCTCAATCTTTCGTACATTTCTTTTCACTGTTGGAGGTAATTCAAAAATCAATTCTCCAAAATTCATTTTTATTTCTAGTCTGACGCGACACTTGAGCGCGTTTCGTAAAACTTATTACATTTTCTAAGACTTTAGTTAACACACAGCTGAATAGAACTTACACATCTCCGATTTTGTTTATATATACATTTGAGTGAGGTGGATGGGGTGAGGTGGTATTTAATAAGGTATTAATTTCATCAACACAAGCCAGAACACGAAACAATGGGTATTGAATAGAAGTGATTGTAGAAAGCTTATTGGTCCATATTTCTTGATGCTTCTATATTGGAGCGGAGTCTTGAGGTGGGCAGAATATAGTTGTGCATTAATTGACTGTTGATTGCTGGTGTTGACTTCTTGATGTGTAATGCCTCGCAAACGTCAAGCAGCCTGCTATCGCTGTATCTATCGATGATTTCTGTGTTGTTTACTAGGATTTCTCTAGCGATGGTTTGGTTGTGGGAAGAGATTATATGTTCCTTAATGGAGCCCTGTTGCTTATGCATCGTTAAACGCCTAGAAAGAGATGTTGTTGTCTTGCCTATATACTGGGTTTTTTGGAGCTTACAGTCCCCAAGAGGGCATTTGAAGGCATAGACGACGTTAGTCTCTTTTAAAGCGTTCTGTTTTGTGTCTGGAGAGTTTCTCATGAGTAGCCGTTTTTCTGTCAGGCCGTTTTTCTGTCAAAACCAGGCCGTTTTTCTGGTTTTATA
>NC_091163.1:24543664-24673664 GCF_040958095.1 Procambarus clarkii
GATTAAGACAGAAAAGGACTAATTGAGGCTTCAAGAAGGCCTACACAAACTAAAGGAATGGTCGAACAAATGGTTGTTAGAGTTTAACCCAAGCAAATGTAATGTAATGAAGATAGGTGTATGGAGCAGGAGGCCAGTTACAAGGTATCATTTGGGAGATGAAATTCTTCAAGAGTCAGAGAGAGAGAAAGAACTGGGGGTTGATATCTCGCCAGACCTGTCCCCTGAAGCCCATATCAAGAGGATAACATCAGCAGCATATGCCAGGTTGGCTATCATAAGAACGGCATTTAGACACTTGTGCAAGGAATCATTCAGAACTTTGTATACCACCAATGTCAGACCAATCCTGGAGTATATAGCCCCAGCATGGAGTCTATATCTAGTCAAGCATAAGACCAAACTGGAAAAAGTTTAAAGGTTTGCCACCAGACTAGTACTCGGGTTGAGAGGTATGAGCTACGAGGAGAGACTACGGGAATTAAACCTCACGTCGCTAGAAGACAGAAGAGTTAGGGGGGATATGCTCACTATGTACAAGATTCTCAGAGGAATTGATTTGGGTAGATAAAAACCGGCTATTTAACACAAGGGGCTCACGCACTAGGGGACACAGGTGGACACTGAGTGCCCAAATGAGCCACAGAGATATTAGAAAGATTTTTTTTAGTGTCAGAGTAGTTGACAAATGGAATGCATTAGGAAGTGATGTGGTGGAGGCTGACTCCATACACAGTTTCAAGTGTAGATATGATAGAGCCCAATAAGCTCAGGAACCTGTATACCAGTTGATTGACAGTTGAGAGGTGGGTCCAAAGAGCCAGAGCTCAACCCCCACAAGCACAGATAGGTGAGTACAAATAGGTGAGTACACACACACACACATACCTGTTGATTGACGGTTGAGAGGCGGGACCAAAGAGCCAGAGCTCAACCCCCACAAGCACAGATAGGTGAGTACACACACACACACATACCTGTTGATTGACGGTTGAGAGGCGGGACCAAAGAGCCAGAGCTCAACCTCCGCAAGCACAACTAGGTTAGAACAACTAGGTGAGTACACATGCACACAAACACACACACACGTCAAAGGACCCACAAGAATAAGAAGCGGTGACGAATCAGCGAGAATTAACCTGATATTCACCCTAATCGAGTGAATATCCTTAAGTAAAACCTGTCAGCCACAATGAAGTCAAAATATAAGCCATCCTGGGTGACCTTATCCTACCAGTCTTTGAGTATCTGGTGGTGGTAGTAGGAACACCTCTTCCAAAGGGACCAGCAAGCTAAAGGCTGGCATATAAAAATTCAAAATTATGATGAGATGAGAAAATTCCTAACAGGAATACCATGGGGAAACATTACTCAGAAAACAATGTTCAAAACATGATGGACTGTTTCGGCGTAGAAATATCAGGCATGTCACATAGTGTGGAGGGTGTTGACTATTGGTAAGGGTTGGGAAGTGTTAGTTACGTCAGAGGGGACCATACCACTGTCATGACAGCCACGTCACAGTCAACAATAAAATAATCATGTAAGCCATGGAATAAGAGACAATACCACTGTCAATATATATATATATATATATATATATATATATATATATATATATATATATATATATATATATATATATATATATATATATATATATATATATATATATATATTTATATATATATATATATATATGCGAACAAGCCTGAATGGTCCCCAGGACAATATGCAACTGAAAACTCACACCCCAGAAGTGACTCGAACCCATACTCCCAGGAGCCTCGCAACTGGTATGTACAAGACGCCTTAATCCACTTGACCATCACGACCGGACAAAATGAGGTGATAGCCGAGGCTATTTGAACCACCCCACCGCCGGCACTCGGATAGTAATCTTGGGCATAGCATTTTACCGAATCACCTCATTCTTTGGGGCACACGTGAGGAACACAAATGCGAACAAGCCTGAATGGTCCCCAGGACAATATGCAACTAAAAACTCACACCCCAGAAGTGACTCGAACCTATACTCCCAGGAGCCTCGCAACTGGTATGTACAAGACGCCTTAATCCACTTGACCATCACGACCGGACAAAATGAGGTGATAGCCGAGGCTATTTGAACCACCCCACCGCCGGCACTCGGATAGTAATCTTGGGCATAGCATTTTACCAAATCACCTCATTCTTTGGGGCACACGTGAGGAACACAAATGCGAACAAGCCTGAATGGTCCCCAGGACAATATGCAACTGAAAACATTTGGTAAAATGCTAAGCCCAAGATTACTATCCGAGTGCCGGCGGTGGGGTGGTTCAAATAGCCTCGGCTATCACCTCATTTTGTCCGGTCGTGATGGTCAAGTGGATTAAGGCGTCTTGTACATACCAGTTGCGAGGCTCCTGGGAGTATGGGTTCGAGTCACTTCTGGGGTGTGAGTTTTCAGTTGCATATTGTACTGGGGACCATTCAGGCTTGTTCGCATTTGTGTTCCTCACGTGTGCCCCAAAGAATGAGGTGATTTGGTAAAATTCTATGCCCAAGATTACTATCCGAGTGCCGGCGGTGGGGTGGTTCAAATAGCCTCGGCTATCACCTCATTTTGTCCGGTCGTGATGGTCAAGTGGATTAAGGCGTCTTGTACATACCAGTTGCGAGGCTCCTGGGAGTATGGGTTCGAGTCACTTCTGGGGTGTGAGTTTTCAGTTATATATATATATATATATATATATATATATATATATATATATATGTCGTACCTAGTAGCCAGAACTCACTTTTTGGCCTATTATTCAAGGCCCGATTTGCCTAATAAGCCAAGTTTTCCTGAATTAATATATTTTTTCTAATTTTTTTCCTATGAAATGTTAAAGCTACCCATTTCATTATGTATGAGGTCAATTTTTTTTTATTGGAGTTAAAATTAACGTAGATATATGACCGAACCTAACCAACCCTACCTAACCTAACCTAACCTATCTTTATAGGTTAGGTTTGGTTAGGTAGCCGAAAAAGTTAGGTTAGGTTAGGTAGGTTAGGTAGTCGAAAAACAATTAATTCATGAAAACTTGGCTTATTAGGCAAATCGGGCCTTGCATAGTAGGCTGAGAAGTACGTTCTGGCTACAGAACGTACAGGCTATATATATATATATATATATATATATATATTAGTATATTTTGGTAGCAGTCTTTCCTGTAGACATATATTATTAAATATGACCGAAAAAGTAAGATTAATAATTCTAACACGAATTTTCTCGATCATTCTTATGTTTCTTTTCACTGTTGATGGTAACTGAAAAATCAATTCTCCAAAATTCATTTTTATTTCTAGTCTGAGGCGACACTTGAGCACTTTTCGTAAAACTTATTACATTTTCAAAGAATTTAGTTTACACACACACAACTGAACTATAACTGAATAGAGCTTAAACATCTTTGATTTTTTATACCTGCATTTGGCTGAGGTGATATGTTACAACAGTTTTGGATAAGGTGAAAACAAACTTTCAACACAAGCCAGGACACGAAACAATGGGTATTGAAGGTAAGAATGGAAGTAATTGCAGAGGGCCTATTGGCCCATATTTCTTGATGCCTCTCTATTGAAGCAGAGTCTTGAAGTGGGTAGAATATAGTTGCGCATTAATTGGCTGTTGATTGCTGGTGTTGACTTCTTGATGTGTAGTGCCTCGCTGATGTCAAGCCGCCTGCTATGGCTGTATCTATCGATGATTTCTGTGTTGTTTGCTAAGATTTCTCTGGTGATGGTTTGGTTGTGGGAAGAGATTATATGTTCCTTAATGGAGCCCTGTTGCTTATGCATCGTTAAACGCCTGGAAAGAGATGTTGTTGTCTCGCCTATATACTGAGTTTTTTGAGGCTTACAGTCCCCAAGAGGGCATTTGAAGGCATAGACAACGTTGGTCTCTTTTAAAGCGTTCTGCTTTGTGTCTGGAGAGTTTCTCATGAGTAGGTTGGCCCTTTTTTTGGTTTTATAGTAAATCGTCAGTTGTATCTTCTGATTTTTGTCTGTAGGGATAACGTTTCTATTAACAATATCTTTCAGGACCCTTTCCTCCGTTTTATAAGCTATGGAAAAGAAATTCCTGTAAAATAGTCTAATAGGGGGTATAGGTGTTGAGTTAGTTGTCTCTTCAGAGGTTGCATGGCGTTTCACTTTCCTTCTTATGATGTCTTCAACGAAACCATTGGAGAAGCCGTTGTTGACTAGGACCTGCCTTACCCTACAGAGTTCTTCGTCGACTTGCTTCCATCCTGAGCTGTGGCTGAGAGCACGGTCGACATAAGCGTTAACAACACTCCTCTTATACCTGTCTGGGCAGTCACTGTTGGCATTTAGGCACATTCCTATGTTTGTTTCCTTAGTGTAGACTGCAGTGTGGAAACCTCCACTCCTTTCCATGATTGTTACATCTAGAAAGGGCAGCTTCCCATCCTTCTCCATCTCGTAAGTGAAACGCAACACAGAATTTCGCTCAAATGCCTCCTTCAGCTCCTGCAGATGTCTGACATCAGGTACCTGTGTAAAAATGTCGTCAACATACCTGCAGTATATGGCAGGTTTCAAATTCATGTCAACTAAGACCTTCTGTTCGATGGTACCTATGTAGAAGTTTTTTCTCTTCTTGGCCATTCCATTGTCCTGGTGCCTGCTATGTAGTCTCTGTAACCCTCACAGCCTGGGATAGCGATCCCCTTAAAGCTCCATTCCTTTCTCATGAGTAGGGACACTCCGCCTTCTCCCCTACCTTCCCTCTCTTTCCCTATTACTGTGTACTCCTGGGGAAACACGGCATTCGTTATGATTTCAGAGAGTTTTGTTTCAGAGAGTCCAATAACATCTGGGTTCACTTATGGTGCTCTTTGCCTTAGTTCACTTGCCTTGCTTGTGATCCCATCTATGTTTGAGTACATTACCCTGAAACTGACTCTCTTCTGCTTCTCCTCTGGAAGGGGGGGACCTGTGGGATCTGGGGTGAGCGGGAGCTGGGAGGATCTGGTATGGGGAGACTGATGGAGAAGGGCTTGGGGGGTGGGGGGGAGGGGGGTGAGAGGGGGAGGGTTAGGGGGATGGGTGAGAGGAGGGTTGGGAGGTGAGAGGGGGAGGGTTGAGGGGGGTGAGAGGGGGAGGTTTGGGTGGGTGATAGGGGGAGGGTTCGGGGGTAGTAAAGGGGGGTGGGCTTGGGGGCGTGGGGGGAAAGGGAAGGCTGAGGTGGGTGAGGAAGAGGGGAGGGTTTTGGGGAGTGGTGGAGAGGGGAAGGCTTAGGTGGGGTGAAGGAGAGTGGGGGGCTTAGGGGGGTGGGGGAGAATGGTGGACTTGTGAGTGGAAGAGACGGGAGGGCATATGGGAGAAGGGAAGGCTTGGGGGATGGGGGGTGAAGGGAGGTCCTAGGGGGAGGGGTGAGTGGGAGGAAGGGGATGAGTGGGAGGAGGGGGGTGGGTGGGGAGAGGGTGCCTTAGGTGGGTACTTAGTGGGGGGTTGACAGAGGTTAGGGCAGGTAGGGTGTCTGTTGGGTAGAATGTGTGGGGGGGGGGGTGCTGCACTCCCTGTGGCTATTGCACTGTTTGAGGAGGGTTCCCCACTCTGCTCTGGGATTGTAGGGATCGGGATTGTGGCTCCCTGATTCCTTTCTCTCTCCCTGTACTCCTTCCTCGTGTCAGCTGGCTGCTTTCTCTCTTCCCTTGTCATATCCCTCTGCAGGAATATTTTTTTGAACTTCTCTACATTTGCTAGACAGCTCTTCCTTGCTAACAGTTCCTCTTTCGTGATTTCGCTCATGAATACCACCTTTATCATTCGGTCTCTGTCCTTGTTGTACTTTCCAAGCCTGAAAACCTTTTCAACATTTTGTTCAGTTCCCTCCATCCTTACCTCTTTAGGGATCTCTTTAACCATGTTTTTGTCCTTGTCTCTCCGCTCCTTTGCTCAGGTCCCTGTTTGCTCTTTATTGCCTGCTACTACTATTGCTCTTTTTCTCTCTATCAGCCGGCTAGAACATCTAGCTGCTTCCTGAGAGAAAGCCACTTCCATGGCAACTTCTTTAACTGCAGACCTAGCTTCAGGGCTCCTTTTAAGCATTTCAGCAAATGAGAGCTGAGGTGTGGAGGTCCCCTCCATAGTAGCATTCCTGTCTCCCTGAGGCACGGTTTGTGTCTGGTATTGTGGAGAAGTCTCCTTCAGGCATCTTATCTCCTCCTTTGCTGCCCTTAGTTCATCCTGCAGGTTGGCAACTGTCTCCCTCATTACCCTCAGTCCTTCACTGAATTCATCCCACATTAGCTGGAATACTCCCGTCATCCAGGCTTCCTGTTCCACCCCATCCTCTGCATTTGTTCCAGACGCGATTGTCATCCTGCGTTTGTCACCCCGAGTTCGTGTCCCTTCCATGTTTTCCCTATGAGAGAGAGAGAGAGAGGGAGGGAGAGGGAGAAAGAGAGAGAGAAAGAGAGAGAGAGAGAGGAGAGATGTAGGGGAGAGATATAGAGGGAGAGGGAGAGAGAGAGAGAGGGAGAGAGAGAGATGTAGGGGATATTTATATATATATATATATATATATATATATATATATATATATATATATATATATATATATATATATATATATATATATATATATATATATATATATATATATATATATATATATATATATATATATATATATATATACAGAGAGAGAGAGAGAGAGAGAGAGAGAGAGAGAGAGAGAGAGAGAGAGAGAGAGAGAGAGAGAGAGAGAGAGAGAGAGAGAGAGAGAGAGAGAGAGAGAGAGAGAGAGTTGGGGGGAAGAGGATAGAGGAGGGGAGAGAGAGGTGTGTCTGAATGTGTATTGGGGGGGGGGAGGAGGGGGGTGAGAGGGAGGGGATCGTGAGGTTGTGTGGGGGGATTAGAGTGGGAGGGTTTGGAGAGGGTGTGGACCATATGGTTGGGAGGCCGTGTGTGTACTGTTGTTGCTCTCGTGGGAGGGGGTGAGGGTGAGAGAAGGGGGGGGAGAGTTGTCTCGGTGTAGGCAGTGTTTTTTTCACACTAGGGTGTCACAAACTAGGTCCCACATGAGCCGCACATTTCCCTTGAGATTCGTTTCAGTTTGTTAACTTATATCCAAGACTAACTATTAAAAAGCAATAACACTGTACACCGATTGACTGACTGACTTTGTGAGAGGCCTTACCTTACCGCCAGTTCAAAACATCCCACAGCACAAACAGGTGTTAAGTACTATTGACAGTGGTGTGTAGGCCTGCTGTCTCCATCCACGCCGCTGCCAGGCGTAGGTCCCTCCAACTTGTCGCTATATATCACCAGTACTCTGCTTCTTGTTCCTCTTAGCACCGATATAGTTCTAATGCCACACGTTTATAATCAATCACTTCTTCACTATCCTCTTCACTGTTTGTTATGATCTTCACTATCACATCTAGTTGTGTACACTCTGACCATGCAGTGGCCCACGTGCTTGTCCTGGCATAGATGTTGTACCCCTGATCTTGTCTAATATGCACTATCGGACACTATCCATAAGTTTTCTAGTTTCAAATTGGTGTGTTGCACTTTGTATTATCACTGAACACCGAATTTCCCGTGTAACCCTCTGATGTCCCGAGATATAAAGCCTTATTGGAAAGTGCGGCGTATTGTGTACATAGACCGATGCAAGGCGGTATATATATCACTTTTATTCTATATAATCAGATAGAGTCAGACCGGTCAGTATACCTCACCTGTATACCGCATACACTGGCAGAACTTGGATAGCATATCTAACCGACAAGACACGTTTGAAAGACATTGATTTTTTTTTACAGGAAACCAGATAAGGAATTTTTGGAAAATGTTGGAAAGCCATTTTTTTCGTTGAAAAATATGAATAAATATTAGTTTCGCCCGCAGTGTAGAATTTTTAAAACCTTTCTATAAAAAAAATTATATTGAAAAATAATCCCTTTTACTAAAGACAAATCCTCACAGTTTTGTATTACCAATTAACTGTCGTTGCCTATTATAAGCTGCGTTATTGCCATTTGATCCAACTTATATATGTGAGAATCCATTACTAGTTCTGAAAGGGATATACATTGTTACATATATTATTAATTTGGATGAAAATTCCTCTTTCTTTATGTAAGGATACTAGAGACGGGCACATGCCTGCGTCCGGGTCTCTCTGCTCCTTCCCCCTTCTCTCTCACTGCCTTCTCTCCTCTCCCAATCTTTCTACCTTCTCTCATCTCTTTTTCCCTATCCTTTCTCACCCGCCCCTGCCATCCCCCTTCTCACTCCTCTACCTTCATTTTATCTTTCTCCTCTCTCTCTTCCAGTTTCACAGTGACAGGAAAATAACATGTGATGACACTGACAACGCAGGCCAGACAGGGGGAGCAGACAGTAGACCAGGAGTGAGTCAACAAGGGTGAACAGCCAGTACCTTTGCCCAACACTTCAGGACATAACTCTTGAGACCACACAAGCAAACCTATCATCGGTATAGGTTAAGTAATATATATAATTAAGAAGCAATAAAATGCTTATCTTAACATACTAAGAAGGTTAGGTGAGGTCGGTGTTTTCTATGACGCTTTTCAAGGTAAACTAAAATATTTACAATTAATTAGTATGTCACATATGCACTTATTAAATAAGCCAATATTGACTATAAGCAAGTGCGAGAACGGGTTGCAGGTGGAGTCCAAACATATGTTTCTTTTGAACAAAAATGTATCTTTAATGAGTGAATATACTCATGCTCATGTCCCATCTCCCGTATTATGTTTAGATGGGAATTTGTATATAGGGCTTCTGGGCACGAATGATGTTTTCATATATTTGAATATGGAGCTAAACAATTATATCGTCGTGTGAACAATTTGAAATGAATATGGGTGAGTTTTTTGAGTTTTCAGTCACTCTTTGGGTACGTTAACTTTTACCTCGTAATTACACGCACATACACACACACACACACACGCACATCAGATTAGTAACAATGCCACTCATATGCCAATCCGAATACCCAATCTCGTATGCCACACAGCTGGTCAATTCATTTATACACAGGCCTTACTCAATCACATTCACACGTGATTTACAACCAATAATAATATTTTCAATGCTTATACAAGAGCGAGGAAAATATGGGCATTAAGTAAGGCTCTGTGCCGCCCTCGCTCCCATCACAGTCGACTTGATCATGGTTCCAGGACGGAGCGAAACGTCGTCGTCTCCTCATCTTCTAGTGTGTGGTTTGGTCCTCATATCTTCAGCCCCGTTATTGTGACTCATCGTCTATATGATCATACAGACTTCGTTATCTGTATTTGTATTGTAATATTTTTAGTTATTTATTATTTATTTTTGTGCTAATTATTTGGCAATTATTGCCAAATTGGCTTAACTCTTTCTTCTGCAAATTATTTGTTATTAGTTTTCCGTAAGAAAGACTTATTAATCAATGTCTCCCTAAACTGATGATATTTAAAGAAATTCTGCGTTACAAATTTTTTAATGACACAATAACTTCTAATCTAGAAACATATTGTTTTTCAATTGATGTTTAACTTTACGCTTGAGCTTAAGACTAGTATGCTGGTAATATGTACGGTCTCCATAGAGAATATTACCAAAATAATTATGTACATTAATATTACATTAATGCATTGGTTTACTTTCAATAGTTTTCACATCCTTGGCCTCGTAATGGGCCAGGGATGCGTTGTGTTTGTCCAAAGAGAATGAGACTCTCCAGATTAATTCAGAATAAAAACCCTCGTTGAAACATTCCCTTATCCTCCTCGTCAACACTAAGATCATTACTATTAATTAAATCATAATTTCCCCGGCTAAACTAGAATTCAAGGTGTCTAGAATATTTAAATTAAGTATTTCAGCTTTACTGAATATTAATGGTACCATTTCCTTTGTCTTGGCAAGGACTCCAATTGGGCCTGAAGAACACGATGACTTTATACTGCATTGTTGCAGATACGGCATCTTGTTGTTAGTAAATGTGACACACTCCATATTGTTCACCTGCCCTGGAGCACCAGGTGGAAGTGGAACAGTAACTATGTGCTTGCCATTGTTCCAGGTGGAGGTTGAACAGTCACCTTTGCAATGTGTAACGTAAACAGATATTGATATCATCTCCATAAATCATGAAAAAACTATCTCTGTGGCACTCTGCTTGTAACATCTAATTTATACAAATTTTCCTGTAGGCCCACGTGATTGCATGCCCACTGATGACACAAGCATGCAATCAATATTGTCACGTTTCACGGGGACCAGATTCTATAATCACAATCTTACGGGTCCTCCAACCTTAACAGGAGAGACCCACGTAACTAGGCAGGTAGTCCAACAGTGACCCCCCCCCCCCTATCACAACCTAATGTGAACACTTTTTGCAACTCCCTGCAAGAAGTTGCACTGTAAACAGTAAACAAATCCAGGGAAGGTGGGATTCTGAGACACTACTCCAGTAATCCCCAAGTTACTTTACTCTCGTCACCAGACGATAAACAAAAGAAATTGCCTTAATCAATTACAAGATTGATTATGTGATTAATTACGTTAATTGACTGATCACAGCAGTCAGCAACAATGTACTATCTTAATCACAAACACTTGTCTCTCTTAGACAACAACATGATGGTACTCTACGTTAATCATCAACACTTGTTTCTCTTAACACAAGTCAACTTGTTAACAATAACTCAAGTCTCTTACATTACATCACACTTGACTCCTTGCAAGTATTCAGTGAGTAATTCCTAATTAAGGTCAAACGGACCACTAATTAAATCCCCATCGAGTTACGTTAACTAAGCCTACCACTAACTTGGTAGCTTCTCAACAGTCTGTGTCAAAATTTACTTTAATGAGTGTTAATTACTCTACTTAACCCTGAGCAATTAATTGTCACCAGGACCGATAATTAATCATACATAAATGCGTCTCCCTCCGCACTGCCTAAGCAGGTCTCATCAAAATACAGCATCTGCATTTCATCTGGTCTCATCTGTGAATTCACAGACAAGGAATTAATTACTCCACTAATTAACAAGAGTGCATCTTAATCCACTGTCATCGCACAGGATATGATTAATATAACGAGTTATGCTAGCTCCATGACCTCGCTTTACGGAGTCATCAAGAACTTTGACGTTAATTACTCCACTAGTTAACATGAGCCACTAATTGCTATACCCCAGAAAGGTAATTAGTCTCAAGCCAATTACGTTAACACAAATACTGACAGACTCTGACAGTTCCTCTCCACTATGTGAATTCATGATGAGAATGCTAATTACATAATTAGCTAGAGTGGTCAATTAGTTGTCACAGGGACAATTCATTGCACCCGAAACGTATCTCAACAAGCTCAACACTGTTCCGCTTAACACCTCTCACACTCATCAAGTAATGTGCAACCCCTTATAACGATAATTCACCTTAATTAACTCACTGAATCCTTAAGTCCTCAATACAACTTAAAGAATACAAAGTAACCCCAGGTTACATAGGTCACACTTACAGCGGCTTAACAAATAAATGCACAGCCCACATACGGTTGCAGCCTCTGCAACACGTTAATTACTGGACCCACACAGTAATGACACACGGTTTGGCAACAACAAACGTATACCTACATTACTGCCCCCTCTAATCTTGCAACAGTTGCAAGAGACTACTGTGCACAATCACTACTCCAGCAAACAATTTACGTTAATATCAGACACCGTCGCTACGCTGACAGCTGGCACTAATTCTCATAATTAGGCAATTAACTAATCAATTGCTTGCTCTCATTAAGTACTGTGAATTCCCCTGAATAATCAAAGGGACCTCCTTACATCAACAACACAGCTCCTAGGGCAGTAATATAACGTATACCTGAAACAACACTGCCCAAACCTACAACATAATGATGCCGTCAGCATACCCCCACATGCTAATGACATCATTAGGCAATCAGTCAGCAATCACATTTACTGACTCACCACACAACACCGTATTTATACATAAAAATGAAAATTATACATAATTATACAGACCTCAGGGTGTTCACAGACAATCCTACTAAACTGGCCTGCCTACCTCTGCAATGATATAATTAACATGCGGCAACATACAATACAATACAATACAATTTTATTTAGGTAAGGTACATACATACAATAAATTTTTACAAGGATTGGTTGACTAGATTGGTAGACTAGATTGGTAGACATGACATTAATCTAGACTCTGAACGATTATATAGAATCAACAGACTTGGATCACCTACATGGTAAATCTCTACACTGACCGGTTACATACTCGAGTCAGTCTACACACAAAATATATATCTATACATCTACATGTGTGGTTCTGTGTATAACATCCATCTCCAGGTTCATCACAGTCACCTGGACATCAGTACAGACTGCTGTCTCTCAGCTGCTGCCCTCGCCTGGCAGGTGCTATGGGACAACACAGCTGTTACCAGAATTAACAACAGTCCTGAGACACTGTAACAATCTTATTGTGTACTCACGATTACCACTCTCATTCATCCATTTCCCCAGTCACTACCTCACTTGCTGAAGAACACCTAGCTCGCTCCCACGTGCATCGACTAGGTGTGGCCCTAGGGTGTGAACAGAGCATGTGGCCAAGCGTGGCCCAAGGGGTGACCACGGAGTAGCGCGGGGCGTCGCAACTCCCCACCTGGGATGAGCTGGCACGCAGGGTGGCGAGCAGGGTGGCGCGCGGGGTTGCCCACAGGCGGGTGGCCAGGGTGTGGCCATCACATAGCCCCACTGTGTCTGGCCCCGGAGCGGTGCGGCGCGCACATGGGGGTTTGCCTCAGGCTGGCTGGCGGCCAGCCTGAGGCATACACAACGTGGATGGGAGAGCACCCACACTCACATCACACCAGAGCATGCCTCGCTCGTACACCGGGTGTGATAATGGCAGGCGTCACCACATGGCGGACACAACAAAGTGAAATTTCAAAGTCAAATAGGGGCCTGCAATCTCACCACAATTACACTGGGAGGCCGTGTCCTATTCCACCAATTGTCTGTTAACATAGACAGGATAGCAGATTACATCAGATGTGGGCAAAACATCTGATACACCACGAGGCCTGCCAGCTGCCTCATGGATGAACACTGTCTGAACACTGAGTTTCACAGTTCCTTCCTTACTCTTTGACCCCATTTGAGGCAAATTGAGCCTCGACACAACCCACGATGGCAGGAGTTCAGTGGGGGATGAGTAACAAGGATGACACAGCGATTAATGGTGGTGGAGGTGGCATACACGCCACCCCCACCTGGGACACCTTGTCCTCTCCTCGCCGCTCCCAGTGTGAGGGAATCTAGATTCCCTCAGCTAGTTTTCCTAGTTCCTAGATTAGGCTAGTAGCTCTAGGGACTCTAGAAACTGAAGCTTTCAAACTAACATACACTTGTGGGGTGTTGGATAAAAGCTCTTGCTATGGACTATCATTTGTGAGTAGTCAGCAATCTCAAGACAAAGTAGGCGAGGAGGTATTGGCATTTTGAGTTTCCTTAGCCCGCGAAATCGTCAGTTTGAGCAGGGTAGCAGGTGGACGAGGACGTAGTTGGGTGGAGGGGGGGGGGAGTTTTCCCCCTCCACCCCCCCGTTAATTGTGGACGTTACCGTGTTGTCCAGCAGGGATGGCACTCCTGCTATCCCGGGTTGTGTCTAGGCCCAATTTTCGTGAAATTTGGGGCCGATGAGGTATGGAAGGACCAGTAAAATAACCTCAGAGACAGTGGGCACCCATGAAGCAGCAGGCAGAGCCTCATGGTGTAACAGGTAGTTCAAATAACCTGTCTAGTGTTGATAGACAATTAGCGGAATACGGGCAGGACCTCCTAGTGTAATTGTGGTGAGATTACAGGCCCATGTTGGACTTTGAATTCCGCCAGGTGGCGTCAGTGTGGGGACGCCGCCGGCCATTGTCACCCCAGTGTTAAGCAAGGCAGGCTCTGGTTTGCTGGAGTTGTTGGTGATTCCCCATACACGTGTGTATGCCCGGGGGCCACCCCCAGGCCACCCCGGCCACCCGCCACCTGGCCCGGCCACATGGCCCAGCCAGGTGGCCTGCCCGCGCGCCGGCTACCCCCCCTCCCTCTCAGCTTGGGAGGGGCGCTGTGGGCCACCCCTGGGGCCACTTGGCCACTTTCCCGGGACAGCCTAGGGCCACATCTTGTCGACGCACGAGGAGCAAGCTAAGTTTTGACAGCCCGAGAGTAGTGACCTGGGAAATGAGTGAAATGTGAGGAAAACGTGAGTACAATAGTCAGAGTGTAACAGTGTCTCAGTATTAGGGGAAATTCTCGGTAAAGCTGTGTTGTCTCATAGCCCTGCCAGGCTAGGGAACCAGCTGAGAGACAGCTGTCTTTAGCACGTCCAGGTGACTGGTAGGGCAGTACCTGGAGATGGATGTTGTACACGGGACCACACTGTAGTATCATGATGTATATATGTGTGTAGACTGACTCGAGTATGTACCGGTCAGTGTAGAGATTTACCATATAAGTGATCCAACCTGTCGATTCCATATAATCGTTCAGACTTGATTAATGCCATAGAGTACCGCATATAAATTGTATCATTAGAGGTAGGCAGGCCAGGTTGCAGGGATGTCAGTGGGGACCCCTGAGGTCTGTGTAGTTAGAGATACATTTACCTATTGATATAATTTTCATTGATTATGTGAATGCCATTTCTATGTGTTCATTTGCATGCTTTATGTACTGTGCTGTGTGGTAAGTCAGTAGATGTGATTGCTGACTGATTGCCTAATGATGTCATTAGCATGTGGGGTATGCTGACTGCATCATTATGTTGCAGGTTTGTGCAGTGTTGTTATCAGTTTATACGATATTGCTGCCCTGGGAGCTGTGTTGAGGGTTTAAGGGACCTTTAGGATTATTCAGGGGAATTCACAGTACTTAATGAGAGCAGGCAGTTGATGGGTTAATTGCCTTACTGAGGTAAGTGTGTGTTCACAGTAGTCCTTTGCAACGGTTGCAAGATAAGGGGGGCAGTAATATTGGCATTCTCTTGTGTGTTGCACAACCGTGTGTCATTATTGTGTGGGCACAGTAATTAGCGAGTTGCAGTAGCCGCAACCATATGTGGGCAGTGCATTTGTGTTGTTGCATGCCAGTGTAGTGTGACCTATGTAACACTGGGGTTACTTTGTTTCTTTAAGTTGTGTTGAGGACTTAAGGATTCAGTGAGTTAATAATTGGGGAATTAATCGGATAAGGGGTGCACACTTATTGTGGAGTGAGTGAGGGCTGTTATGAGAGAGAACAGCGTTGAGCTTGAGTGAGATACGTCTCGGGAGCAATTAATTGTCCGTGTGACAACTAATTGACCACTCTAGCTAATTATGTAATTAGCCTTCTCATCATGAATTCATGTAGTGGGAGAGGATCTGTCAGTATTTGTGTTAACGTAATTTGCTCGAAACTAATTACCTTTCTGGGGTATAGCAATTAGTGGCTCATGTTAATTAGTGGAGTAATTAACGTCTGGAGGGCTCAGATGACTCGGTAAAGTGAGGTCATGGAGCTAGCATAAATCGTTGTATTAATCATATCCTGTCTGAGGACAGTGGATTAATGGCACTCTTGTTAATTATGGGTAATTAACTCCTTTCCCGTGAATTCACAGTGTTTGATGAGACCTGCTTAGGCAGTGCGGAGTGAGACGTATTTATGGATGATTAATTATCGGTCCTGGTGACAGTTAATTAATTGCTCGGAGTTAATTAGGGTAATTAACACTCACTAGTAATTTTTTTGACACTGACTGTTGAGAAGCTACCAAGTTAGGGTAGGCTTAGTTAACGTAACTCAATGGGGATGTAATTAGTGGTCCGTTTGACCTTAATTGAGGATTACTCACTGAATACTTGCTAGGAGTCAAGTGTGATGTAATATAAGTTTGAGTTATTGTTAACAAGAGAGACAAGTGTTAATGATTAACGTAGAGTATCATCATGTTGTTGTCTAGTGTGAGACAATTGTTTGTGATTACCGTAGTACTTTGTTGCAGACTGCTGCGATCAGTCAATTAACATAATTAATCACTTAAGGCTTTTGGTTGTCGTCTGGTGACGAGAGTAGAGTAATCTAGGGATTTGTGGAGCTGTGTCCCAGAATCCCGCCTTGCCTGTCTTTGTTACTGTTTACAACAGGGCAACTTCTTGTAGGGAGTTGCAAAGAGTGTTCACACTGGGTTGTGATAGGAGGGGGGGTCACTGTTGGACTCCCGCCTAGTTACGTGGGTCTCTCCTGGGGGGCGGGAGGACCCCTAAGCTTGTGATTATAGTAGCTGTCAGGGAAACCGAGACACTATTGATTGCATTCTTGTGTCTTCAGTGGATATCCTTCATTTGTTCAGTTAGTTCATGTTGTCAGCCCGAAGTGTCAGCAAGATGGAGCCTGCTGTCACTTCTCGAGGGGCTGTTGAATACCTGTGTTGCAAATGCCACTTGATGGACAATATCGTAACCATTCGCTGTGGTGTAACTTAGTCTGTGATATTTTTCTTTGATTTGCAATATTGCATCATCAGTGGGCACACCTGTGTTCAGGTTAGTTCAGTATGCAGCCTCACAGCAAGGGTTGCTATTTAGCTGTTTGTTATCATGCCACTGGATGGACATTAACGTAACGTAAACTCGGTAATGTAGTAGTTAGTCTCATGTTATTAATAAATTGTTGTTATAGAAAACGGTCTTTGTTGTCAACCCTTCAACCATATTATTCCACCATATTTCTGCATATTACGAGTAAATGTTGATGTGATCTTGATATGACGGCTGTTCTTGGGAATTCGTATTCTAATTCATAGCGCCACATCTAATATAAATATTTGATTGTGAGAACCCGTCGGTTACCCTTTATTAGTTTTAACGTCCTGTTTAACTAGGAGGAGCCAGCGGCCTATTGTGGACAGGTTTTCACCCTTAGTGGTGGAGGCCTGGCGGTTTGCTCCCACTTTTCCTTTTTCTATTGGACTCATGCTTAACTGCCGTGAGCAGACTTTAAACTTGTAGTCCACCTCCTAAGGGAGGTAGGAGTAGAAAAAAATCTCACACACAGACTGCCCCTTTCGCGGGCTGAGGAAACTCTAAATGGCCGCCTTCCCCCTCACCTTGTCTTGACCAATCAGTACAAAGCCAGCACAGCCTATAGTGCCGCTACGAATCATCGCCTTTCGCGCCTAAAACTCACCACGAGGGTGAGGTGCCTAGACCAATCACAGACGCCCTCACCATGAGGCGTCCCGTGACGTCACAGGGAGGGGGAGGCCAAGGAGTGTGGCGTCATACCTCACATGGTGGGGGAGGCGACGTTCACCCCCTCTGTACCCCCCCCCACCTCTAAAACCGTTGGCGAGTGGAGTACCCACCTACACCTCACTCACTCTCAAATCCAATTACACAGAAAACAGGAAAAATTCTGTAACTCTCTACAGAACAGTCACAGACTCATTGCTAGTCCTAAACGATGGTCCTTAGCATAAGCTTTCATCTAGCACCATACAAGTGCATGTAGTTTGAAAACTTAAGGAGAAAGCTCTAAGTTCATTTCTATGAACATGTTTTTGCCTTTGCGTCTGAACACATTTCAGACTTCAGTGCTTAGCTATTTTTTACATAATTCATTAATTTTGTTTCCCCAAAGCCTGAATCAATATTATAATGGGATCAGTCCTAAAACACTAAATGATATTAATTTTGTTTTAGTTTAAAGTAAGAAGGACAAATAGTATATATATATATATATATATATATATATATATATATATATATATATATATATATATATATATATATATATATATATATATATTGGGACCCGAGAGCTGCAAGCTTTCTTTTCCAGCGCCTCAGTGTGGCGATACAGAGGGGAAATGCGCACTGCATCCAGGGTTCCTTCCCGCCATCTGAGGAGCTGGAGGAACTCGACAACCTATGACAACCATCTTTGTAACCCATATGTAACTCCTTTTTTGTAACAAACTTCAAATAAAGTAAATATATGTGTACATACAAAAGAATGGGGGTGGTAGGAGAAGATAATATTAGTGTTCAGTGAGAAACCACAAGGTCTCCTCTGAATACTTTTTATTTTCTTCTCCGAGGCTATGGGTCCCCACATTGGCACCAGAGGTGGTACCCTCACAAATTTATATATATATATATATATATATATATATATATATATATATATATATATATATATATATATATATATATATATATATATCAAGCTCAACACTGACTTGTTGTACTAGCGGGTACTAGCTGTACGTGGTCGGGTACTAGCTGTACCTGACCACGCGTTGCTGTGGCTCAAGAATGCATGTGCATTGCTGAGCCACAGCAACCTTTCCCTGTCTTCCAGTCTTCCCCACCATTCCCCCTCCCCGTCCCCTCATCCTTCCCATTATTCCCCACTTCCCCGTCCCCTAGCCCTCTCAACCATTTCTCCCCTCCCCCGTCCCTTTGCCCTTCTCACCAGCGTCTCCTCGTCCTCCTAATAATTCCCCACTTCACCGTCCCCTCGTTTTCCCCCACCATCTACCCCCTCCCCCCAATCGCCTCGTCCTCCCTACCATTCCCCCGTCCCCTTGTCCTCCCCACCATTTTCCATTTCCCTGTCCCCTCATCCCCAACTCCACCATCCCCTCGTCCTTCTCACCATTACCCCTCTTCCCTGTTCCCTCGTCCTCCCCACCATTCCTCAATCCCGTCCCCTCGTCCTCCCCATCATTCTCAACTCTCTTGACCAATGTATTCCCAAATGATCTGAAGTTCCCATCGGAAAATTGGGAACATCAAATGATCTGCTGTTCCCATCACTGAAATGTAGGAAAAACATTTAAAAAAAGCGAAATGAAAAAAATGAAAAAATAAAATAAGAAACTATAATCACGAAATAAACGTTATGGTAAATACCACAGCTCAATTCCATGCAATGTCACACAAAATAATTAAATCAAAATTAAAATAAATAGAAATCTATGAAAATTCAATGTCACTGCAATCGGAAACACTTAAAAAGAATTGTAACATGTTTAGAATTGTGTGTGTTGCTATTAAGTGCAACAGATGTCGCAGTTTTTCAAACAAAGCATGTTTGTGCTTGTCACAGGTGTGACATCTATATAATAGGTATATAAAACCATGCACGTATTCGAATGGAACGTTTTGTCAAAATTTCAATGGAATGGGTGAAGAACTTTCGGAGATTACAGGGTGTGTTGCTCTTTCATCCAACAGATGGCGCTGTTTCTGAAAAAAAATTCCTGTGACAGGTGAGGCATGTATATAGTAGATATATAAAAACATGTGCCTATGCGAATGCAACGTTGTATCAAAATTTCAAAGCAATCGGTAAAGAGGTTTCGAAGATTTCCCTCACATGAAAAACACAGTTTTTCAAAAAAGCATGATTTTTTCCGTCACAGACGTGACATCTATATGGTATGTATATAAAAATCCCTCAGGTTGCGAATGGAACATTGTGTGAATATGTCAAAGCAATCGGTGAAGAACTTTCGGAGATTAGCGATTTTGAACAAACGAATATTTGCATTTATATTTATCTAGAGGTATATATATATATATGAATATATATATATATATATATATATATATATATATATATATATATATATATATATATATATATATATATATATATATATAGTACAATAGAGGTTTAAAGGTTTAAATAGAGGTTTAGCATCACCCAGATAGAGGTTTATATATATATATATATATATATATATATATATATATATATATATATATATATATATATATATATATATATATATATATATATATATATATATATATATATATATATGTATATATTTAAAACATATCCTATGTTTTAAAGCTTTCCGTGTAGGGAATCCTGACATGTTTGTAAAATTAGAAACTCTTACAAAACATAAAATTTAACTTACGTCTTTATCTTATTATATTTTATATTTATCTTTATTCTGTTTATCTTTATATCTTATATAGGAGGCCTGGTCGACGACCGGGCCGCGGGGACACTAAGCCCCGGAAGCACCTCAACGTAACCTCTAGGTATTAAACTTACACTGAATACCTAAGAGAATTTAGCGATAACACTCTACTGCCGAAGCGTGAAACACTTAAAAATTCCCAGGATATTTGAAGTAAGGCAATAAACTTACTGGGAAGGAGATGTAGATTTCTGATAATTTCTTAAATTGTTCCTTTAAGAATCCACGGAATTCTCATCTGAGGTTTTCCGAATCGGTTTTTGAATCTATAATTCAAGCATAGAGGCGTTCCAAGCTCATAAAAATATGCTAAATTAGATTCACCCTCAAAGGCGCATGAATGTATATTTACATTTGAGCAATCATGTGCATTTACATAAGTTTCTCATATGTAGTAAAAGATTTACATATATGTACGAAGAAAACCATTGAAATGGGCACTGAAATGATAGTCAAATGCAACATCCTTACAGCTTCTTAATTTACGGAACTTTCCTTAAGAACTTTCATACAGTATCAAGTTTTTTAGAAAGAACTTCAACTTCAACCATCTATGCAACAATTCCTGGCACTTGAGCAAAAATCCTGTCATCTGTTTAAGAAATCCAGTAATTTAAATATAAAATCCATAGGGAGGCCCCTCATTTTATGGATAAAATCCATATGGGGGCCTCGCGGCTGAGTGGACAGCGCTTGGGGGTCGTATTCGTAATGGCCCGTGTTCGATTCCCGGTGGAAGCGAAAACAAATGGACAGAGTTTCTTCCACCCTGATGTACTTGTTCACCTAGCAGTAAACAGGTACCTGGGAGTTAGACAGCTGCTCCGGGTTGCTTCCTGGGTGTGTGTGTGTGTATGTGTGTGTGTGTGTGTGTGTGTGTGTGTGTGTGTGTGTGTGTGTGTGTGTGTGTGTGTGTGTGTGTGTGTGTGTGTGTGTGTGTGTGTACTCACCTATTTGTGCCTGCAGGATCAAACATGGACTCCTGGATCCCTCCTTACGGGCCATCGGTTGTTTACAGCAATGACTCCGATCCCATTTCCCTATCATAGTTTTAAAATTATGAATATAATTCATAACACACACACACACACACACACGTGTGTGTGTGTGTGTGTGTGTGTGTGTGTGTGTGTGTGTGTGTGTGTGTGTGTGTGTGTGTGTTAGAGAGAAACATATATGTAGTAACTATAATAGAGAAAAAAATAGATTGGGAAGAAAGACGGGGTCCAAGAGCTAATAGCTCGATTCTGCAGACACAAATAGTAAATGCAAAGAGTAAATACGGACACACTCACACGCGCACACACGCACACACACACACACACACACACACACACACACACACACACACACACACACACACACACACACACACACACATACACACACAGTAGTTAGTAAATGGAATGCACTAGGAAGTGATGTAGTGGAGGCTGACTCCATACACAGCTTCAAATATAGATATGATGGAGCTCGAGAAACTCAGGAATCTGTGCACCAGTAGATTAACAGTTGAGAGGCGGGACCGAAGAGCCAAAGCTCATCCCCCGCAAGCACAACTAGATGAGTACAACCGGGTGAGTAAACACACACACACACACACACACACAAGACTTTACGACTAAAAGATTTAAGACTAAAATGGAAACGGTTCAAAGATTTGCCACCAGACTAGTACCCGAGCTGAGAGGTATGAGCTACGAGGTGACACTACGGGAATTAAACCTCACTTCGTTGGAAGACAGAAGAGTTACGGGGGACATGATCACCACATTCAAGATCCTCAGGGGAATCGACAGGGTTGATAAAGACAGGCTGTTTAACACAAGGGGCACACACACTAGGGGACACAGGTGGAAACTGAGTGCCCAAATGAGCCACAGAGATATTAGAAAGAACTTTTTTAGTGTCAGAGTGGTTGACAAATGGAATGCATTAGGAAGTGATGTGGTGGAGGCTGACTCCATACACAGTTTCAAGTGTAGATATGATAGAGCCCAATAGGATCAGGAACCTGTACACCTGTTGATTGACAGTTGAGAGGCGGGACCAAAGAGCTAGAGCTCAACCCCCGCAAGCACAACTAGGTGAGTACAACTAGGTGAGTACACACACACACACACACACACACACACACACACACACACACAGGGACCAGACCAAAGGAGCGGAGAGACAAGGACAAAAACATGGTTAAAGAGATCCTTAAAGAGGTAAGGATGGAGGGAGCTGAACAAAATGTTGAGAAGGTTTTCAGGCTTGGAAAGTACAACAAGGACAGAGACCGAATGATAAAGGTGATATTCATGAGCGAAATCGCGAAAGAGGAACTGTTAGAAAGGAAGAGCTGTCTAGCAAATGGAGAGAAGTTCAAAAGAGTATTCTTGCAGAGGGATATGACAAGGGAAGAGAGAAAGCAGGCAGCAGACGCGAGGAAGGAGCGCAGGGAGAGCGAAAGGAATTGGGGAGCCACAGCCCCGATCCCTACAGTCTCAGAGGGGAATGGGGAACCCCTCCTCAAACAGTGCAACAGCCACAGGGATTGGGGCACCACCCCCACATTCTACCCAACAGATACTCAACCTGCCCCATCCCCTGTCAGCCCCCCACTAAGTACCCACCTAGGGCACCCTCCCCCTACCCACCCCCCTCCTCCCACTCACCTCTCTCCCCAGGACCTCCCTTCTCCCACATCCCTCAAGCCCTCCCCTCTTCCACATGCCTTCCCGTCTCTCCCACCCCCAAGCCCTCCCTTCTCCCCCGCCCCCTAAGCCCCCCACTCTCCCCCACCCCATCTAAGTCTTCCCCCCTCCCCCACTCCCCTAAACCCTCCCCTCTTCCTCACCCACCTCAGCCCTCCTTTTCCCCCACGCCCCCCAAGCCCTCCACCCTTTTTTCCTCCCTTAAGCCCCCCCCCATCTCCCCTATCCCCCACAGCCTCTCCTCCCCCCATGCTTCCCCAACCCTCCCTCTCTTACCCCCCCCCCAACCCTCCCCCTCTCACTCTCCCCCAACCCTCTCCCTCTCACTCTCCCCCCCTACCCTCCCCCTCTTACCCACCCCCTTACCCTCCCCCTCTCCCCCACCACCCCCCTCTCCCCCACCACCCCCCTCTCCCCCACCCCCCAAGCCCTCCCTCCTCCACCAGTCTCCCCGTGCCAGGCGCCCCCAGCTCCCACTCACCCCAGATCCCAATTGTCCCTCCCAGAGAAGAAGCAGAAGAGAGTCAGTTTCAGGGTGATGTACTCGAACATAGATGGGATCACAAGCAAGACAAGTGAACTAAGGGAAAGAGCACAGGAAGTTAACCCAGATGTGATCGGACTCGCTGAAACAAATCTCTCTGGAATCATAACGAATGCCGTGTTTCCCCAGGAGTACACAGTAATAAGGAAAGAGAGGGAAGGTAGGGGAGGAGGCGGAGTGGCCCTACTCATGAGAAAGGAATGGAGTTTTAAGGAGATGGCCATCCCCAGCTGTGAGGAGTTCAGAGACTACATAGCAGGCACCATAACAATGGGAGGACCAAGAATAGTAGTAGCAGTAATATACAACCCTCCACCAAATGACAGAAGACCCAGTCAAGAGTATGAAAACAACAACATGGCAGTTAACATTGTAATTGAGAGAGCAGCCTCTGCTGCCTGTAGAAATAGATCCCACCTGCTCATCATGGGTTTTTTCAATCACGGAATGATTGACTGGGAGAACAAGGAACCGCATGGAGGCGAAGATACGTGGAGAGCCAAACTATTGGAGGTGGTGACAAGAAACTTTTTAACCCAGCATGTCGGAGAACCCACAAGGATGAGAGGCAATGATGAACCAGCGAGACTCGACCTAGTCTTCACTCTGAACGACTCCGACATAAGAAAAATCGGTTTTGAGGACCCAGTAGGAATGAGCGACCACAGTGTACTGGTGTTTGAGTACTTGATTGAAGAAGGGTTATTGAACTCGAGGAGGGATACCGAAACCAAAAGGTTAGCATAGCGAAAGGGAAACTATGAGGGGATAAGAAAATTCCTAACAGATATAGCATGGGAAACAGAGCTCAGGGGAAAGACGGCCCAAGATATGATGGATTATATCACACAGAAGTGCAAGGACGTAGCAAACAAGTTTGTCTCAGTCCAAAAGGAAAACAGGGATATGAAAATGAGAAACCCATGGTTTAATCAGAGATGTGGGCTAGCTAAGCAGCAAAGTAAAAGGGCATGGAGAAACTATAGGAATAACAGGACACTGGAGAGCAGAGAAAGATACCAGAATGCCAGGAATGAATATGTCAGGATGAGAAGAGAGGCAGAAAGACAATACGAAAATGACATCGCAAGCAAGGCAAAGACTCAGCCAAAATTGCTGCATAGCCACATCAGGAGAAAAACAACAGTAAAGGAACAGGTTATGAAATTAAGGATAGAAGGATTCACTACAAATGACAAGGAAGTGTGTGAGGAATTGAATAAGAAGTTCCAGGAGGTCTTCACCTTAGAGCAAGGAGAAATTCCAGAGGTAAGGGTGGGAATAGCTAACCAGGAACCACTGGAAGAGTTTGAGATTACCAGCGGGGAAGTAAGCAAGTGTTTACTAGAGTTGGATATGACATAGGCTATAGGCCCAGATGGAATCTCCCCTTGGGTTCTAAAGGAAGGAGCAGGAGAACTGTGCCTACCACTCTCCATAGTGTATAACAAATCACTGGCAACAGGGGAACTGCCAGATATTTGGAAAGCAGCTAACGTAGTCCCGATATACAAGAAAGGGGATAGACAGGAGGCACTGAACTTAGGGCCTGTGTCCCTAACCTGCATACCATGCAAGTGAAAGGGAAGGTACTCCGGTGGATAGAGGAGTACCTAAGCAACAGGAGACAACGAGTCTGTGTGAGGGGTGAGGTCTCAGATTGGCGAGACGTTACAAGTGGAGTCCCGCAGGGGTCAGTCCTTGGACCTATACTGTTTCTGGTATATGTAAATGATCTCCCAGAGGGTATAGATTCGTTCCTCTCAATGTTTGCCGACGATGCAAAAAATTATGAAGAGGATTGAAACAGAGGATGATAGTAGGAGGCTACAAGATGACCTAGATAGACTGAGTGAATGGTCCAACAAATGGCTGTTGAAGTTCAACCCGAGTAAATGCAAAGTAATGAAACTAGGCAGTGGAAATAGGAGGCCAGACACAGGATACAGAATAGGAGATGAAGTACTTAATGAAACAGACAGAGAGAAAGATCTAGGAGTTGATATCACACCAAACCTGTCTCCTGAAGCCCACATAAAGAGAATAACGTCTGCGGCATATGCGAGGCTGGCTAACATCAGAACGGCGTTCAGGACCCTGTGTAAGGAATCATTCAGAATCTTGTACACCACATATGTAAGACCAATCCTGGAGTATGCGGCGCCAGCATGGAGCCCGTACCTTGTCAAGCACAAGACGAAGCTGGAAAAAGTCCAAAGGTATACTACTAGACTAGTCCCAGAACTAAGAGGCATGAGTTATGAGGAAAGGCTGCGGGAAATGCACCTTACGACACTGGAAGACAGAAGAGTAAGGGGGGACATGATCACAACCTACAAAATCCTCAGAGGAATCGACCGGGTTAACAAGGATGAACTACTCAACACTGGAGGGACGCGAACATGGGGACACAGGTGTAAGCTGAGTACCCAAATGAGCCACAGAGACATTAGAAAGAACTTTTTCAGTGTCAGAGTAGTTAGTAAATGGAATGCACTAGGAAGTGATGTGGTGGAGGCTGACTCCATACACAGTTTCAAATGTAGATATGATAGAGCCCAGTAGGCTCAGGAATCTGTGCACCAGTTGATTGACGGTTGAGAGGCGGGACCAAAGAGCCAAAGCTCAACCCCCGCAAGCACAATTAGGTGAGTACAATTAGGTGTGTACACACAAATCGAATCAAGTGCTGATCAGGTTTCACATTTCTGGAGCATTTTAACTGCATACAGAGAAGGTTGCCATTGTCACAAGCTTTACTGCCAATGGAGACAAAATCTCTGGTTTCATTATCCCGTTCATATTTACATATCTGGAGTTATAGATAAAACCTTTTTCTTGATTAAACAAGAAGTTCTTGCATCAAATTCATTCATTACTATACATCAACTAAGCCATTCCCAAGAGAGAGGTGTCATTGCTGGCCATTTGAGAGTCGGGTAACGATCACTTCACAATTCTGAAATACATCGTAAAAGCTAATTGAATTTGCTGTCTAATACCTAGTTGTTCTGTCTACACGGGCCATTAGACAGGAGAAAATAAATTAACAGCCTGTAATCAGTGCGGCCATTACCACGACCTTAATGTATCCCCCATTGTGACATTTTATTGCATCGATCAGACCAGTGATTGCAAGATATAACAAAAAAAACAGAAATCAGATACCAAAGCCGCAAGGGGTCCTGATTGTCTGATATAGTAGAGGTATTGTGATTATCAGGATAACGTGCTTAGCCAGAATGTCATGATAATACTGGGAAGGCATATGGGAACCAAGCAGCTGGATTATTAGGACGAGGTGAAGGGACCCATCCACACGGACCCTCGGGGATCAAACACAGATCCTGCAAGAAGCAGACAGTCGCTCTATTGACCAGTGTTAACTAATATATAAGCTAATATATTAGAAATAAACTAGTGAAATTATACAATAAATAGATTTGGTGATGAGAAAAGTCATGTTTTAAAATTATGAATAATATGACTCAAGCCTCTGAGAGTAATGAGTAACAACGTTGATATCAATAGTCGTTCATTGTAATAGAGACAGTAATGAGCTTACAATGGTCAGCCCTTGATGTACCAGCTTTCGCAACAACGTTTCCATTATTGTAATTAAAAAGCAAAATAGCTCCAATCAACTCATCATCTCATGACGTTAACCTCAAAATCACGAGTCAAAGTTACCTCGTAGTCTAAAATTGAGTTTGATGCTAGGCTTATAGGCCTAGCATCCTCTGAAGACCCAATTAGTGCCAAGACGAACAAATCCACAAGGGCCGTGATGAGTGTTCGAACTTACGCCCGGGATGATCCCAGACGCTGCCTTAGTCGACTAGGTCACGACATGGTCAAAAGAATCGAATCCTCATTAGTGATATCAGAATTGGTATGTGAATCTCTCTTATGGCGTCATCAAAGAAGCATTAAAAGCACTAATAGGAGTGGAAAGAACTCTGGGAACTTGCTCTCTTGGTATTGGAAGAGACACATTACTGGGCAAATGGTAACTATTGTACGAGGTCATTCAAATGCATAATAGCAATGAATTTCGCATAATGCACGTTAGTTGAGTCACACGATATCAAGGTAAGTAATAATGGAAATTAAGGGTAGAAATATGAATAAGCATTAAAAATATTCCTATTCATTGAATTATTCACAATGAATTATATACAATCAGTAATAATCGTGTATCACTACACTTTATCCATCATCCACTACAGCATGCCACTGTTGTATAAGACCAGGTAAACCAGAATAATGAATTTATTACTACTTATAATGAAGTGAATAACTTATTGACATCATGTATAATCTTATTACACTCAATAAGTCTTCCTTATTCATAATCTATAATAATATCACGCTTGTCAATAGGTATGTCAAATTTGACAACACACGAGAGAATAGTCAATACCTTAATAACACATATTTCAATGCTAGTTAACTTAAAGCCAAACTCCACACACACAGATTACTTTATTATATACATACCTTTACAGGTTAGAGGAAATCACTTAAAAAATGGCCAACACAAACTATGATTACAACGAGTCAATTTGAAGGACTCGTCTCCCATGAACGCTCCACGATCCTTAAAATCCCTTTTTCGAACAAAAGAAAACAAGATAGAAAAATATGAGTTACGAAGTATTTAAACTTTAAAGACCTTTGCACCCACACTGAAAGTGAATTAGCAAAGATGGTCAACATTAATGTGTATTGTCCTGAAGTTCAATTAGTACTTGTCGTATTAGTTCCATCACCCAGTTTGAGCCCCAAACTCTGCTGCAGAGTGTAGTCTCACACACACACGCATGCACACACACACACACACACACACACACACACACACACACACACACACACACACACACACACACACACACACACACACACACACACACACACGCATGCACACTGAAGGTTTCAGTGACTATATAACAGGTACAATAGCAACAGGAGGACAACAAATTGTAGTCGCAGTCATATATAACCCGCCACCAAATGACTGAAGACCCAGACAGGAATATGAGAGAAACAACATGGCCACCATTAACATAATAGAGAGAACAGCGTCTCCAGCTAGTAGGAATGGATCTGGACTACTAATCATGAGGAATTTCAACCACGGGAAGATTGATTGGGAGAACAGAGACCAGAATGAAGGACCAGATACATGGAGAGTCGAGAAGCAAAAGAAGAATCCATGGTTTAACAGGGCATATATGGAAGCAAAGATACTGAACAAAAGGGCGTAGAGGAACTTTCGAAATAACAGAACACCAGAAAGCAGAGAAAGATTCCAGAGTACAGAGAACCAGGAATGAGTATGTTAGTGTGAGAAGGGAAGCAGAGGAAAATTATGAAAATGATATAGCAAGCAAAGCCAAGACCGATCCAAAGCTACTCCACAGTCACATCAGGAGGAAAACAACAGTGAAAGAACAGGTAATGAAACTTAGAAGAGGCGAGGACAGGTATACAGAGAATGACAAAGAGGTGTGTAAGGAACTTAACAAGAGGTTCCAGGTCTTCATAATAGAACATGGTGAGGTCACTGCACTAGGAGAGGGGGCAGTAAACCAGGCGGCCTTGGAAGGGTTCGAAATTACGAGAGATGAGGTCAAGAGACACCTGTTGGATCTGGATGTGAGAAAGGCTGTTGGTCCAGACGGGATATCACCATGGGTATTGAAAGAATGTGCAGAGGCACTCTGCTTGCCACTCTCCATAGTGTATAGTAGATCACTGGAGATGGGAGACCTACCAGAAATATGGAAGGTGGCTAATGTGGTCCCAATATAGTAGAAGGGTGACAGATAAGAGGCACTGAACTACAGGCCAGTGACCTTAACTTGTATACCTTGCAAAGTGATGGAGAAGATCGTGAGAAAAAATCTAGTAACACATCTGGAGAGAAGGGACTTCGTGACAAATCACCAATATGGGTTCAGGGAGGGTAAATCTTGCCCTACTGGCTTAATAGAATTCTACGATCAGGTGACAAAGATTAAGCAAGAAAGAGAAGGCTGGGCAGACTGCATTTTTTGGACTGTCAGAAAGCCTTTGATACAGTCCCCCATAAGAGGCTGATACATAAGCTGGAGATACAGGCAGGAGTAACTGTTAAAGTGCTGCAGTGGATAAGGGAATACCTAAGCAATAGGAAGCAAAGAGTTACAGTGAGGGGTGAGACCTCAGATTGGCGTGAAGTCACCAGTAGAGTCCCACGGGGCTCTGTACTCGGTCCTATCCTGTTTCTGATATACGTGAACGATCTCCCGGAGGGTATAGACTCATTCCTCTCAATGTTTGCTGACGACGCCAAAATTATGAGAAGGATTAAGACAGACGAGGACTGCTTGAGGCTTCAAGAAGACCTAGACAAACTAAAAGAATGGTCGAACAAACGGTTGTTAGAGTTTAACCCAAGCAAATGTAATGTAATGAAGAAAGATGTAGGGAGCAGGAGGCCAATTACAAGGTATCATTTGAGAGATGAAATTCTACACGAGTCAGAGAGAGAGAGAAAAAGACCTGGGGGTTGATATCACGCCACACCTGTCCCCTGAAGCCCATATCAAGAGGATAACATCAGCAGAAAATGCCAGGTTGGCTAACATAAGAACGGCATTTAGACACTTGTGCAAGGAATCATTCAGAACTTTGTATACCATCTATGTCAGACCAATCCTGGAGTATGCAGCCCCAGCATGGAGTTCATATCTAGTCAAGCATAAGACCAAACTGGAAAAAGTTCAAAGGTTTGCCACCAGACTAGTACCCGAACTGAGAGGTATGAGCTACGTGGAGAGACTACGGGAATTAAACCTCACGTCGCTAGAAGACAGAAGATTTAGAGGGGGGTATGATTACCACGTACAAGATTCTCAGAGGAATTAACAGGGTAGATAAAGACAGGCTATTTAACACAAGGGGCACACGCATTAGGGGACACAGGTGGAAACTGAGTGCCCAAATGAGCCACTGAGATATTAGAAAGAATTTTTTTAGTGTCAGAGTGGTTGACAAATGGAATGCATTAGGAAGTGATGTGGTGGAGGCTGACTCCATACACAGTTTCAAGTGTAGATTTGATAGAGCCCAATAGGCTCAGGAACCTGTACACCAGTTGATTGACAGTTGAGAGACGGGACCAAAGAGCCAGAGCTCAACCCCCACAAGCATAAATAGGCGAGTACAAATAGGTGAGTACACACACACACACACACACACACACACACACACACACACACACACAGAAGACACACATATACACAAACGTGTGTGAAATGAAGTGTGGACGTATGTGTGAAGGTGTGAAGTGTGAAGTCTTGAAGTTCAATTGGTTCTTGTCGTATTAGTTCCATCGCCTAGTTTGTGTCCCAAACTCTGTTGCAGAGTGTAGTCTCACACACACACACTTACACACAGGCGTATGTGAAGTGAAGTGAAGTGTGGAGGTGTGTAAAGTGAAGTGTGTGTGAAGACACACACTCTTTCACTTACAGACAGAAGAGAAAGGGGAGACATGATCACTACATACAAAATCCTCAGGGGCATTCACAGGGTAGACAAGGATAAACTATTCAACATTGGTGGTACGTGAAGAAGGGGCACAGGTGAAAACTGTGTACCCAAATGAGCCACAGGGACGTTAGAAAGAACTTTTTCAGTGTCAGAGTAGTTAACAGGTGGAATGCATTAGGCAGTGATGTGGTGGAGGCTGACTCAAAACACAGTTTTTAAATGTAGATATGATAGAGCCCAGTAGGCTCAGTATTCTGTACACAATCTCAACCAGTTGATTGACGGTTGAGAGGCGGCACCAAAGAGCCAAAGCTCAACCCTCGCAAGCATACTTAGGTGAATATAACTAGGTGAATACACACGGTCAAACGACGGATGTTTTGTCACACATTCAATTTCTGTGTGTTTGTGATGTCTTTTTCTTCGCCTCACAAAAGAAGTGGTGTAAGGGAAAAATAAAGCACTAGAGGACGGTAAGGTGAATCACTAGAGGGGGAGGGATGTTGAATGAACCACTAGAGTGAGGGAAGAGGAATCTCTAGAAGAAGAGAAGATGAACTGGGAGTAATTCTTGAGATGGAGGATGAGGAAGAAGACAAGAGAAAATAAAGCACAAACATGGATGGTATTTGGAGAAGAGGTGTAGGATGACCTAACAGCTTTATTAAGAAAAAGAAAAAAAGGTAAGAGAGTTGACAGACTGGAAACTAGTGAGATGAAGGAGGTTGATGAGGAGGTTACAGGGATGGATGAATGGTGTCAAATTCCCATGTCACTGTCACCCTAAGCAACGTGTTGGGACTTGAACGGTGGATCAAACGAAAATTTGAATCAAATTTCGGTTTCCTCAATGAAATATTGAACTTTGTGTTGGCTCCACGAATTATTACATCATTATCTTTTCTCGAATTCAACTCATTATGGAGAGCATGATATCTGTACTCATAAATACTTGTACGCCCTGTACTCATATATACAGTCCGTCCTCCTAGGGTTTCCTAATGTCAAGGAAACGGTCAATGTACAGCGTCCTCTCCTAACCTACCAGAGGACCCAAACCGGAAACCGGGACAGTACGTCACTCTCGCCAGCCGCTTCCCATTTTTTAGTACGACGATTTTGAGCCCTTATGTAACGCATGTGAGCGAAAAGCGACGTTTTTCGTTACGAAGACAGGTTGCACAAATACCTGTACATCTTGTTCTCATAATGTTGGTCCAAATACTATTTTGTAATAGTGTAATACATCCAGAATCAATGTGCTTATAATTTCCTTGAATAAGGAGATGAAAAGCACAAATAATCCTAAATGGTTGAGAGTGGAAAACGGGGCCACACAAGCCAAATACCAAGTGTTACTAAGACGCATGTAAAGTGTTACCAAGACGCAGGTAAAGTGTTACCAAGACGCAGGTAAAGTGTTACCAAGACGCAGGTGAAGTGTTACCAAGACGCAGGTGAAGTGTTAACAAGACGCAGGTAAAGTGTTACCAAGACGCAGGTAAAGTGTTACCAAGACGCAGGTGAAGTGTTACCAAGACGCAGGTGAAGTGTTACCAAGACGCAGGTAAAGTGTTACCAGGACGCAGGTAAAGTGTTACCAAGACGCAGGTAAAGTGTTACCAAGACGCAGGAAAAGTGTTACCAGGATGCAGGTAAAGTGTTACCAAGACGCAGGTAAAGTAACACCATAAAGCCAACAAAGATGTTTCACGATCGCGTAGGATGGAATGACAGATGATGATAAGGATGATGATGATAGGCAAGACGGTTGTGGATTGACACAGCATAAAGACAAGCTGTGTGATGGGTGAGGAATGATACATCTTCAAGACAAGGTGTATAAAATTTAAATAACGATAATAATAATGACCCTAAGCGAAAGATGCTTGAAAAATTATGCTCTAACTAGACAATTGGAAGCATGAAGAAACTGAAATTTAGAGTTGGGTTAAGAAAGGCATAGCTACTGATAAATGAAAAAATCCACAAGGGCCGTGACGAGGATTAGAACCTGCGTCTGCGAGCATCGCAGACACTGCCTTAATCGACTGAGCTACGACAGGGTTAAACCCTGTCTTGTGGATTTGTTCATTTGATGCATCACGTTAGTGTGATCTCTGTGTGTGATAGCTACTGATACATTATATATATATATATATATATATATATATATATATATATATATATATATATATATATATATATATATATATATATATGCGAACAAGCCTGAATGGTCCCCAGGACATATGCAACTGAAAACTCACACCCCAGAAGTGACTCGAACCCATACTCCCAGAAGCAACGCAACTGGTATGTACAAGACGCCTTAATCCACTTGACCATCACGACTTGACCGGATGGTCAAATGGATTAAGGCGTCTTGTACATACCAGTTGCGTTGCTTCTGGGAGTATGGGTTCGAGTCACTTCTGGGGTGTGAGTTTTCAGTTGCATATGTCCTGGGGACCATTCAGGCTTGTTCGCATTTGTGTTCCTCACGTGTGCCCCAAAGAATGAGGTGATTTGGTAAAATGCTATGCCCAAGATAACTATCCGAGTGCCGGCGGTGGGGTGGTTCATATAGCCTCGGCTATCACCTCATTTTGTCCGGTCGTGATGGTCAAGTGGATTAAGGCGTCTTGTACATACCAGTTGCGTTGCTTCTGGGAGTATGGGTTCGAGTCACTTCTGGGGTGTGAGTTTTCAGTTGCATATGTCCTGGGGACCATTCAGGCTTGTTCGCATTTGTGTTCCTCACGTGTGCCCCAAAGAATGAGGTGATTTGGTAAAATGCTATGCCCAAGATAACTATCCGAGTGCCGGCGGTGGGGTGGTTCATATAGCCTCGGCTATCACCTCATTTTGTCCGGTCGTGATGGTCAAGTGGATTAAGGCGTCTTGTACATACCAGTTGCGTTGCTTCTGGGAGTATGGGTTCGAGTCACTTCTGGGGTGTGAGTTTTCAGTTATATATATATATATATATATATATATATATATATATATATATATATATATATATATATATATATATATATATATATATATATATATATATATATATATATATATATTATTAAATATGACCGAAAATGTAAGATTAATAATTCTAACACGAATTTTCTCAATCTTTCGTACATTTCTTTTCACTGTTGGAGGTAAATAAAAAATCAATTCTCCAAAATTCATTTTTATTTCTAGTCTGACGCGACACGAGCGCGTTTCGTAAAACTTATTACATTTTCAAAGACTTTAGTTTACAAATACACAACTGAATAGAACTTACGCATCTCCGATTTTATATCTACATTTTGAGTGAGGTGGAAGGGGTGATGTGGCATTAATCAACACAAGACAGAACAAGGGGTGGCATTAATAGGATATTAATTTCATCAACACAAGACAGAACACGAAACAATGGGTATTGAATAGAAGTGTTTGTAGAAAGCCTATTGGTCCATATTTCTTGATGCTTCTATATTGGAGCGGAGTCTTGAGGTGGGTAGAATATAGTTGTGCAATAATTGGCTGTTGATTGCTGGTGTTGACTTCTTGATGTGTAGTGCCTCGCAAACGTCAAGCCGCCTGCTATCGCTGTATCTATCGATGATTTCTGTGTTGTTTACTAGGATTTCTCTGGCGATGGTTTGGTTGTGGGAAGAGATTATATATTCCTTAATGGAGCCCTGTTGCTTATGCATCGTTAAACGCCTAGAAAGAGATGTTGTTGTCTTGCCTAGATACTGGGTTTTTTGGAGCTTACAGTCCCCAAGAGGGCATTTGAAGGCATAGACGACGTTAGTCTCTTTTAAAGCGTTCTGTTTTGTGTCTGGAGAGTTTCTCATGAGTAGGCTGGCCGTTTTTCTGGTTTTATAGTAAATCGTCAGTTGTATCCTCTGATTTTTGTCTGTAGGGATAACGTTTCTATTAACAATATCTTTCAGGACCCTTTCCTCCGTTTTATGAGCTGTTGAAAAGAAGTTCCTGTAAAATAGTCTAATAGGGGGTATAGGTGTTGTGTTAGTTGTCTCTTCAGAGGTTGCATGGCTTTTCACTTTCCTTCTTATGATGTCTTCGACAAAACCATTGGAGAAGCCGTTGTTGACTAGGACCTGCCTTACCCTACAGAGTTCTTCGTCGACTTGCTTCCATTCTGAGCTGTGGCTGAGAGCACAGTCGACATATGCGTTAACAACACTCCTCTTGTACCTGTCTGGGCAGCCGCTGCTGGCATTTAGGCACATTTCTATGCTCGTTTCCTTAGTGTAGACTGCAGTGTGGAAACCTCCGCTCTTTTCCATGACTGTTACATCTAGAAAGGGCAGCTTCCCATCCTTTTCCATCTCGTAAGTGAAACGCAGTACGGAACTCTGCTCAAATGCCTCCTTCAGCTCCTGCAGATGTCTGACATCAGGTACCTGTGTAAAAATGTCGTCAACATACCTGCAGTATATGGCCGGTTTCAAGTTCATGTCGACTAAGACTTTTTGCTCGATGGTACCCATGTAGAAGTTTGCAAACAGGACACCTAAGGGAGAACCCATGGCGACCCCATCTACTTGCTTATACATGTGCCCATCCGGGCTCAAGAAGGTTGCGTCTTTAGTACAAGCTTGGAGTAGTTTCCTCAGAATATTTTCTGGTATGTCAAGAGGAGTACAGGCTGGATCACGATACACTCTGTCGGCTATCATTCCGATTGTCTCGTCCACAGGTACGTTGGTAAACAGCGATTCTACGTCCAACGAGGCTCTTATCCCTGTGGCCCGTTTGCCCCGCAGTAAGTCAACAAATTCCTTTGGAGACTTCAGGCTGAAGGCGCAAGGAACATAAGGAGTCAGCAGGCCGTTGAGTCGCTTCGCCAGTCTGTACGTGGGTGTGGGTATCTGGCTAATGATTGACCGAAGTGGGTTTCCAGGCTTGTGTGTCTTGACATTTCCATACGCATATCCAGGTTTATATTCCCCAATGATCTTTGGCAGGTGGGGTCCGGATTTCTTGGCGTTCACAGTTTCGATCAGTTTGTTGACCTTTGCTTTTAATTCGGCTGTAGTGTCCTTCGTTACCCTTTGGAACTTAGTTTGGTCAGAGAGTATGATGTTCATTTTCGCCAGATATTCGTCTTTTTTAAGAATGACATATATTGGCGACTTGTCACCTCTCCTGACAACTATCTCCTTGTTCTCACGAAGGCTTTTAGCTGCCGCTTTAAGCTCGGGGGACAGTATGGTGCTTACAGAAGCACCATACTGTCCCCCGAAAAAAGACGAATATCTGGCGAAAATGAACATCATACTCTCTGACCAAACTAAGTTCCAAAGGGTAACGAAGGACGCTACAGCCGAATTAAAAGCAAAGGTCAACAAACTGATCGAAACTGTGAACGCCAAGAAATCCGGACTCCACCTGCCAAAGATCATTGGGGAATATAAACCTGGATATGCGTATGGAAATGTCAAGACACACAAGCCTGGAAACCCACTTCGGCCAATCATTAGCCAGATACCCACACCCATGTACAGACTGGCGAAGCGACTCAACGGCCTGCTGACTCCTTATGTTCCTTGCGCCTTCAGCCTGAAGTCTACAAAGGAATTTGTTGACTTACTGCGGGGCACACGGGCCACAGGGATAAGAGCCTCGTTGGACGTAGAATCGCTGTTTACCAACGTACCTGTGGACGAGACAATCGGAATGATAGCCGACAGAGTGTATCGTGATCCAGCCTGTACTCCTCTTGACATACCAGAAAATATTCTGAGAAAACTACTCCAAGCTTGTACTAAAGAGGCACCCTTCTTGAGCCCGGATGGGCACATGTATAAGCAAGTAGATGGGGTCGCCATGGGTTCTCCCCTAGGTGTCCTGTTTGCAAACTTGTACATGGGTACCATCGAGAAAAAAGTCTTAGTCGACATGAACTTGAAACCGGCCATATACTGCAGGTATGTTGACGACATTTTTACACAGGTACCTGATGTCAGACATCTGCAGGAGCTGAAGGAGGCATTTGAGCAGAGTTCCGTGCTGCGTTTCACTTACGAGATGGAAAAGGATGGGAAGCTGCCCTTTCTAGATGTAACAGTCATGGAAAATAGCGGAGGTTTCCACACTGCAGTCTACACTAAGGAAACGAGCATAGGAATGTGCCTAAATGCCAACAGCGACTTCCCAGACAGGTACAAGAGGAGTGTTGTTAACGCATATGTCGACCGTGCTCTCAGCCACAGCTCAGAATGGAAGCAAGTCGACGAAGAACTCTTTAGGGTAAGGCAGGTCCTAGTCAACAACGGCTTCTCCAATGGTTTCGTCGAAGACATCATAAGAAGGAAAGTGAAAAGCCATGCAACCTCTGAAGAGACAACTAACACAACACCTATACCCCCTATTAGACTATTTTACAGGAACTTCTTTTCAACAGCTCATAAAACGGAGGAAAGGGTCCTGAAAGATATTGTTAATAGAAACGTTATCCCTACAGACAAAAATCAGAGGATACAACTGACGATTTACTATAAAACCAGAAAAACGGCCAGCCTACTCATGAGAAACTCTCCAGACACAAAACAGAACGCTTTAAAAGAGACTAACGTCGTCTATGCCTTCAAATGCCCTCTTGGGGACTGTAAGCTCCAAAAAAAACCCAGTATATAGGCAAGACAACAACATATCTTTCTAGGCGTTTAACGATGCATAAGCAACAGGGCTCCATTAAGGAACATATAATCTCTTCCCACAACCAAACCATCGCCAGAGAAATCCTAGTAAACAACACAGAAATCATCGATAGATACAGCGATAGCAGGCGGCTTGACGTTTGCGAGGCACTACACATCAAGAAGTCAACACCAGCAATCAACAGCCAATTATTGCACAACTATATTCTACCCACCTCAAGACTCCGCTCCAATATAGAAGCATCAAGAAATATGGACCAATAGGCTTTCTACAAACACTTCTATTCAATACCCATTGTTTCGTGTTCTGTCTTGTGTTGATGAAATTAATACCCTATTAATGCCACCCCTTGTTCTGTCTTGTGTTGATGAAATTAATACCCTATTAATGCCACCTCTTGTTCTGTCTTGTGTTGATTAATGCCACATCACCCCTTCCACCTCACTCAAAATGTAGATATAAAATCGGAGATGCGTAAGTTCTATTCAGTTGTGTATTTGTAAACTAAAGTCTTTGAAAATGTAATAAGTTTTACGAAACGCGCTCGTGTTGCGTCAGACTAGAAATAAAAATGAATTTTGGAGAATTGATTTTTGATTTACCTCCAACAGTGAAAAGAAATGTACGAAAGATTGAGAAAATTCGTGTTAGAATTATTAATATTACTTTTTGGGTCATATTTAATAATATATGTCTACAGGAAAGACTGCTACCAAAATAAAAAAAAAAATATATATATATATATATATATATATATATATATATATATATATATATATATATATATATGTCTGAAAACTCACACCCCAGAAGTGACTCGAACCCATACTCCCAGGAGCAACGCAACTGGTAACTACAGGACGCCTTAATCCGCTTGACCATCACGACCGGACATAAGGAAGTGATAGCTGAAGCTATTTCAACCACTTCCCCGCAGGCTCTCGGATGGTAATCTTGGGCATAGTATTTTATCAAATCACCTCATTCTTTGGGGTACACGTGAGGAACAAAAATGCGAACAAGCCTGAATGGTCCCTAGGACTATATGCGACTGAAAACTCGTGAACAAAACTTTCAACACAAGATATAGCAAACTTTCAACACAAGAAAGAACACGGTGCAATGGGTATAAATTGGGTAAATTAAAGAGAAGAATGGAAGTAACTGCAAAGGGCCTATTGGCCCATATTTCTTGATGCTTCTATATTGGTGCGGAGTTTTGAGGTGGGTAGAATATAGTTGTGCATTAATTGGCTGTTGATTTGAATTGCTGTTGACTACCTAACCTACCTAACCTAACCTAACCTAACTTTTTCGGCTACCTAACCTAACCTATAAAGATAGGTTAGGTTAGGTTAGGTAGGGTTGGTTAGGTTCGGTCATATATCTACTTTAATTTTAACTCCAATAAAAAAAAAATGACCATACATAATCAAATGGGTAGCTTTATCATTTCATAAGAAAAAAATTAGAGAAAATATATTAATTCAGGAAAACTTGGCTTATTAGGCAAATCGGGCCATACATAGTAGGCAGAGAAGTGCGTTCTGGCTACTAGGTACGACATATATATATATATATATATATATATATATATATATATATATATATATGTCGTACCTAGTAGCCAGAACGCACTTCTCAGCCTAATATGCAAGACCAAATTTGCCTAATAAGCCAAGTTTTCCTCAATTAATATATTTTCTCTAATTTTTTTCTTATGAAATGATAAAGCTACCCATTTCATTATGTATGATGTCAATTTTGTTTTATTGGAGTTAAAATTAACGTAGATATATGACCAAACCTAACTAACCCTACCTAACCTAACCTAACCTATCTTTATAGGTTAGGTTAGGTTAGGTAGCCGAAAAAGTTAGGTTAGGTTAGGTTAGGTAGGTTAGGTAGTCGAAAAACAATTAATTCATGAAAACTTGGCTTACTAGGCAAATTTGGCCTTGCATAGTAGGCTGAGAAGTGAGTTCTGGCTACTAGGTACGACATATATATATATATATATATATATATATATATATATATATATATATATATATATATATATATAGATATATATATATATATATATATATATATATATATATATATATATATATATATATATATATATATATATATATATATATATGTCGTACCTAATAGCCAGAACGCACTTTTCAGCCTACTATTCAAGGCCCGATTTGCCTAATAAGCCAAGTTTTCATTAATTAATGTTTTTTCGTCTACCTAACCTACCTAACCTAACCTAACCTAGCTTTTTTTGGCTACCTAACCTAACCTTACCTATAAATATAGGTTAGGTTAGGTTAGGTAGGGTTGGTTAGGTTCGGTCATATATCTACGTTAATTTTAACTCCAATAAAAAAAAATTGACCTCATACATAGAGAAAAGGGTTGCTTTATCATTTCATAAGAAAAAAATTATAGTAAATATATTAATTCAGGAAAACTTGGCTTATTAGGCAAATCGGGCCTTGAATAGTAGGCTGAGAAGTGAGTTCTGGCTACTAGGTACGACATATATATATATATATATATATCACCAGGACCTTGCCCCACATCCCCAAGGCTGCCCGTCATCAAGCAGCAGCCAAACTCACCAGTCTGCTGACAAAGGTCAACAATGCTCCCAGAACCTCTGGATCGTGGCACAATCTCCTTCTATTTGGGAATGCATGCCTAGCATTACCGCCCAGGAGAGACAAGTCATTAGCAACCTCTGTAATCAGGGCACTTAATGAATTCCCCAGAGCAGACAACCTGGTCCGCCTCCCCCCTCGTGCCAAGAACACCAGCCGCAGGACCACCAACAATAACTCATCTGAGAACCACAAAATGAGAGCACAGATCACCAGGAAAATAGAAGAGGGCAATACCACAGGTGCCATCAGAGTCATGACCAGCGATGACACTATTGCCCCCAGGAACGCCACGACAGCAGAGGCTCTTCAAGACAAACACCCACCCAGAGCCCCCGACAGCAGCAGGGATCCCCAGGAAAACAATGCTGGCATAGAACCCTTGACTGTTCGAGAATCTGAGGTGTACAAAGCAGCTATGTCTTTCCCAACAGGTTCAGCAAGGGGCTTTACAGGCCTAAGACCGCAGCACATCAAACAAATGCTGAACCCGGTGCTTGGAGATGCTGCAAAGGACCTTCTAGTGGAATTTACCAGATTCTCCAACATGTGTTTGGCTGGCGGCATCCCTGAGGACATCAGGCCTGTCTTTTATGGAGCAGCACTCTGTGCTCTAAAGAAGAAGGATATGGGTATCAGGCCCATTGCCGTTGGCAACACCCTCCGACGCCTTGTAGCTAAGGCTGCAGTGAGATCTATCAGCCAGGAAGCAGCCACCTTGCTGAAACCTCATCAGCTCGGGTTTGGTATTCCCCTAGGTTGTGAAGCTGCAGCACATGCAGCGCGGGCTTACATTGCTGATCTCCCGGACCAGAAGGCACTAGTAAAGCTTGACTTCAAAAATGCCTTCAATCAAGTCAGACGAGACGCTGTCCTCAGGGCTGTACACAACCATTTCCGTCCCCTTTACCCATTCATCCGATCGTGCTACAGTAAGGACTCTAAGCTTCTTTTTGGGGAGCATGAAATAAACTCCTGTGAAGGTGTCCAACAAGGTGACCCCTTAGCACCCCTCCTTTTCTGCCTAGCTATCAAAGAGGTCAATGATAGTCTGATTAGCGAGCTAAACTTCTGGTAGCTGGATGATGGCACTCTAGCTGGAACTCCGGAAACCATTTTGGAGGATATAAGGAAAATCCAGGAGCAGGGAGCAGCCTTAGGCCTCATTCTCAATGCATCCAAATGTGAAATAATCTCCCGCAACCCAGACATCACTGGGCAAATACAAAATGTTATTCCAGACATTCTCGTTGTCGAGCCACCGGACTGCACTCTCCTGGGTGCCCCCATTGGCCCACGAGCAATCGAGGAGGTCCTGGCTGCAAAAATCACTGACCTAAAGAGAATGCTGGACAGGATTGACAAGATTGATGCCCATGATGCTCTCTTTCTCCTCACAAGATGCCTGTCTCTCCCTAAGTTGACCTACTTTCTGAGATGTTCTCCTGGTTGATACCTGGTTGATGGGGCTCTGGGAGTTCTTCTACTCCCCAAGCCCGGCCCGAGGCCAGGCTTGACTTGTGAGAGTTTGGTCCACCAGGCTGTTGCTAGGAGCGGCCCGCAGGCCCACATACCCACCACAACCCGGTTGGTCCGGCACTCCTTGGAGGAATAAATCTAGTTTCCTCTTGAAAATGTCCACGGTTGTTCCGGCAATATTTCTTATGCTTGCTGGGAGGACGTTGAACAACCGCGGACCTCTGATGTTTATACAGTGTTCTCTGATTGTGCCTATGGCACCTCTGTTCTTCACTGGTTCTATTCTACATTTTCTTCCATATCGTTCACTCCAGTACGTTGTTATTTTACTGTGTAGATTTGGTACTTGGCCCTCCAGTATCTTCCAGGTGTATATTATTTGATATCTCTTTCGTCTTCTTTCTAGTGAGTACATTTGGAGGGCTTTGAGACGATCCCAATAATTTAGGTGCTTTATTGCGTCTATGCGTGCCGTATATGTTCTCTGTATTCCCTCTATTTCAGCAATCTCTCCTGCTCTGAAGGGGGAAGTGAGTACTGAGCAGTACTCAAGACGGGACAACACAAGTGACTTGAAGAGTACAACCATTGTGATGGGATCCCTGGATTTGAAAGTTCTCGTAATCCATCCTATCATTTTTCTGGCTGTCGCAATATTTGCTTGGTTATGCTCCTTAAACGTTAGGTCGTCAGACATTATTATTCCCAAATCCTTTACATGCTGTTTTCCTACTATGGGTACATTTGATTGTGTTTTGTACTCTGTATTATATTTAAGGTCCTCATTTTTACCGTACCTGAGTACCTGGAATTTATCACTGTTAAACATCATGTTATTTTCTGATGCCCAGTCGAAAACTTTATTAATATCAGCTTGAAGTTTTTCAATGTCCTCAGCCGAGGTAATTTTCATACTGATTTTTGTGTCATCTGCAAAGGATGATACGAAGCTGTGACTTGTATTTGTGTCTATATCTGATATGAGAATAAGGAAAAGCAGCGGTGCAAGGACTGTACCCTGAGGTACAGAGCTTTTCACTGCACTTGGACTAGATTTTATATGGTTGACCGTTACTCGCTGAGTCCTGTTTGACAGAAAACTGAGTATCCAGCGTCCTACTTTACCGGTTATTCCCATTGACTTCATTTTGTGTGCTATCACGCCATGGTCACATTTATCGAAAGCCTTTGCGAAGTCCGTGTATATCACATCTGCATTCTGTTTTTCTTCTAATGCCTCAGTGACTTTGTCGTAGTGCTCAAGTAGCTGTGAGAGGCACGATCTTCCCGCTCGGAATCCATGTTGGCCTGGGTTGTGAAGGTCATTGGTCTCCATGAAATTGGTGACCTGACTCCTAATCTAGTCCTTGGACTAGATTTTATATGGTTGACCGTTACTCGCTGAGTCCTGTTTGACAGAAAACTGAGTATCCAGCGTCCTACTTTACCGGTTATTCCCATTGACTTCATTTTGTGTGCTATCACGCCATGGTCACATTTATCGAAAGCCTTTGCGAAGTCCGTGTATATCACATCAGCATTCTGTTTTTCTTCTAATGCCTCAGTGACTTTGTCGTAGTGCTCAAGTAGCTGTGAGAGGCACGATCTTCCCGCTCGGAATCCATGTTGGCCTGGGTTGTGAAGGTCATTGGTCTCCATGAAATTGGTGATCTGACTCCTAATCACTCTCTCAAGTACTTTTATGATGTGCGATGTTAGTGCAACTGGTCTATAATTTTTTGCCAATGCTTTGCTCCCTCCCTTGTGCAGAGGGGCTATGTCTGCTACTTTAAGTGCCTTTGGTATCTCCCCCGTGTCCAAGCTCTTCCTCCACACTATACTGAGTGCCTGTGCTACCGGCACTTTGCATTTCTTTATAAATATTGAATTCCATGAGTCTGGACCTGGGGCCGAGTGCATGGGTATGTTTTCAATTTCTTTTTCAAAATTTAGTGCGCTCGTGTTGATATCAGTTATATTTACAGGGGTTTGAATATCCCGCATAAAGAAATTGTCTGGATCTTCCACCTTCATGTTGTTTATTGGAGTGCTAAACATGTCCTCATACTGCTTTTTTAGGATTTCACTAATTTCTTTGTCATCCTCCGTGTATGAACCTTCACTTGTACGAATAGGTCCAATACTGGCAGTGGTTTTTGCTTTTGATTTCTCAAATGAGAAAAAATATTTTGGATTTTTCTTTATTTCCTGAACTGCTTTCTGTTCTAACTGCCTTTCTTCAGTTTCATATGAGTGTTTCAATTTCCGCTCGATTTCTTCAATCTCCCTATTTAAATTATTCCTTCTTTGACGAGAAATTCATGTCTGCATAAGCAGTTCCGTTATTTTTTTTCCTGCGTTTATAGTGTCGTCTGCGTTCTCTTTCTACGTCAGATCTCTTTCTGGCTTTCCTCAAAGGAACATGTTTCAGACAGACTTGATACGCTTCTGAAGTCAGTTTTTCTATTCCTTCAGTAGGACTTGTATTACTTAGAACAGTTCCCCATGGAATGTTTGTAAGTTCCCTGTTTATTATCTCCCAGTCTATCCTTTTATTATTAAAATTGAATTTACTGAATAGCCCCTCTCGCTTTATCAACGTTTTAGGTCTATTCTGAGTATTGATGGTCGTTTGCACTTCAATGAGTTTGTGATCTGAGTATGTGGTATCTGATATCGTAATGTCTCTGATAATGTCTTCATTGTTTGTAAAGACCAGATCTAGAATATTTTCATTTCTCGTTCGCTCCGATATCTGCTGATTGAGTGAAAATTTGTCACAGAATCTAAGTAGTTCTCTAATCTGTGGTTGGTTAGGTCCTGATAGATTTCCTGGTATAATATTATTGTTTGCTATTTTCCACCTGAGACTAGGCAAGTTGTAGTCACCTAGGAAGATAATATCAGGTATCGGGTTCTCCAAATTATCAAGGCTATTCTCTATTTTGCTTATCTGTTCTGTGAATTCCTCAGCCGTTGCATCTGGCGGTTTGTATATTAGAATAATCACTAAATTTATTTTCTCTATTTTTAATCCCAGTACCTCTACCACCTCATTTGTAACGTTTAGGAGCTCCGAGCATACAAGGTCTTCCCTAATATACAGACCCACTCCTCCATGTGACCTAATTTTCCTATCACACCTGTATAGGTTATATCCTGGAATCCAGATCTCACTGTCCAACAATTCCCCTGCATGGGTTTCTGTGAAAGCTCCAAATACTGCATTTGACTCCGTGAGGAGGCCATTTATGAACTGTACCTTGTTGTTTGTTCTTGTTTTCAGTCCTTGTTTGTTGGCAAAGATGAATGAGGTTACTCTATTAGTGATAGTTTGAATGGGAGACTTTTTCGGCAAGCCCATTATTCGTGGACATAATGAGTTTGTTCTGACCAGTACTGATTGTTGTAGGGCAGTTGTCTGTCGTAGTTGTAGTTCCCTTTCGGTGGGTAATTGTATCTGTTGTGACGATAATCTCCTTCAAGAGATTGAGCCTGCTCTTCCCTCCAAAATTACGTCTTCACAATTATATAAAAAGACTATGGAAGAAATGTCCAACAACGACAACAACACCAGCACCAGCAAGGCTTGCAAGGGTGAGCAGAAACGTATGCAGCCCGCCACCTGTTCGGACCCAAATCACCAAACTACCCGTTGATCGCTACGGCTCCGCTGATTGGTCGCCGGTCTGGCTGCACCTGCACTCGCCCCCCAATACTACCCGATGTCTGGGGTCGCCCCAACATCAGTCTTCAGAATGTTCCGTGCTTTCGTAGCCAGCACAACTCCCAGCTAGACTCTAGAGTGTACTGAGAGAGGTGGTGGCTTTAAGCCAATATTCCAGCACCTCCCACTTAACTTTTGTGTTGCACTTCTTATTATTTTGCCTTAACGTAACTTTCATTGTGTCATTTCAGTATTCTTATTATTTTGATTCATTGATTTTATTATACATATTTGTTTGTGCATTATTTTCATGTTTTGATTTATTTAACGTAATTAAAATTTCATTGTTAAAGTTTTACTTGTGTTTTGTGTGTCTTCTCCTTACCTTACCACAGACGAAGTTCCAGTTTTTCTATTTTTTTTTATAACTATGTGACGAGGCCATACCCCTAGCCTTGAACAGCCGAACACCAACGCGTTACCGTCACAAGTTATATGGGGGCCTGTCCTAGGAGCCTCACTCAGGTACTGGTGCCAAGTGGTAATTTATGGTAAGCGTATTTAACTCTGTTAACGTAGCTTTACTATTTTTCATTCAATTTCATTTTTTATAAGGTGCGGTGTATTGTGCATTACGAGAGTAACATATAGTGAAGGTGAGACAACTTTGGATTACGTGGTGACTGTAGGCCGCAGTCATACTCTTAATTGGTCATCTCTCCCTCCATGTTATTACTCGTATTTACCATCTATGTCCCTTGAATATTTCTCATTCTGACAGATCATCATATTGGTACCCTGGTACTGTGGTCTGCCCCGGGTCAAGAGTACCCAATCTTCTGCAATCTGACTGTAGGAGGACAAAGAGGGCCATAGTTCCTCTAGCTCGAACTTTAGTTGCTGAATTGGGACCTCAGCAGCAGTTCTCGTCACCAGTTGACACCTCGCACCCCTACACGTCAGTCAGAGATGATGATACATACAACGGTAGGGAATTAGCTTATTTTTTCAGAGCACAAAAGTTCGCTAATTCTGTAAGTATCATATTAAATTCAGTAGGAAAAACTTGCTTTATGTCCTATAGAGACTTGGCAAGGTATGCCTACATCCTTGGACTACCAATTTTACTTTTGAAGCATTTAACTGTTTCATTTGTTTTCGAAACTTTGTTTCATTTGTTAGTAGGATTTTCTTGCCCTTATTCTCTTACATGAGTACCGGGTACAAGATTTCCTGCGCCCTTGATTTAATTTAATATCTTTCACTTAACGTTAAATTGTTAAAGATCACACAGGATAGGTACCAGTTGCCACGTTGTCCTGTTTCTGACATTTCATTATTGAACATTCGTGTACCTTTATTTGCTAATTTCACCATGTTTCGTCTCCAAACTTTCCGTGCAAATCCAGCAGGTGAAATAGGGACTTTAAGTCGTGCCAAGAGGACTGAACTACAAACTCTTGCACATGAGTATCAACTAGAAGTTCCCTACCAAGCCAACAAAAATGACCTACACAACCTGTTGCTGGATTACTATTTAGAGCAAGGTAAGATAGACTCTGAAACTCATGAAACTTACTATATTGCAGATAAAACTGATTTGGCAACGCTGAAACTCAAACTAGAGCTGGCCAAGATTGAAGAACGAACAGCTGCCATACGGAGGGAAGAACAAGAACGCGAAGCTGCTATGAGGAGAGACGAACGAGAACGCGAAGCTGCTTTGAGGAGAGAAGAACACGAACGCGAGGTCGCATTACTCCGTGAACGTGAACGAGTACAGCTTGAAACCAAACAACGCGAGTTGGAAATACAACGCGAACATGACAAGCAACAAGCGACTCTGGCTCTAGAGTGTCGTCAACGCGAAATCGCCTTGGAAACTTCACACTTCACTCAACGCCAGCAAGCTACTGCCAATCTTCCCGTCAGTTTTAATATATCACATGCAAGTAAGTTAATGCCATCCTTTGTAGAAGCAGAAGTTGATGTGTTCTTTACCACCTTTGAAACCCTTGCTAATCAACTCAGTTGGCCTGTCGACCAATGGGCCACACTTCTCAGAGTCCATCTTACAGGTAGAGCTGCAGTCACACTCAGTACTTTGGCGTCTGAGAATGACTACTACACTCTGAAACTAGCAGTGTTGGACGCCTACCTCCTCTCTACTGAAAGTTATAGAAGGAAATTCCGTGACCACCTGAAGGCAAGTACCACTACCTTCCTCGAGTTTGCTAACACGAAACGGAGGTATTTCATGAAATGGCTGGAAGCAGCACATGTCTCTACTTTTACAGAACTCGTCAACCTGATGCTTGTTGAAGAATTCTTGAGACGTGTGCCGCCTCCTGTCCGCCTCTACTTAGCAGATAAAGAAGAAACCGACTACCTGAAGTGTGCTAAGTCGGCTGACGCTTACAGCCTCATCCACCGGCTGACACCCGAACCATCCTCCAGTAAGAAGTCGTGGTACAGTTACGAGAAGGTGAGCCCCGATCAAGCTGGTTCACAACTGTACTGCAAGTATTGTAGACTCTATGGACATACCATAGACAAGTGTGGTAAGTCTCAATACAAGGGAACCACTGACCAACAACGACCCAAACCAACTCCTCCTAAGTCCGGTAAGCCTGTGATGAATGTTGGTGTTGATGTTAATGATCTTTCTCTTTTCAGTAACCACCTGTATACTGGAACTGTCTCTGCCAACGGTTCAAATCCGGAGGGACGTTTCAAATTGAAGATCTTGAGGGACACAGCGGCTCTACAATCGATCATCTTGAAGTCGGCTGTGCCCAACATAGTCTACACCGGGGAAACGGTCTTCATCACTGACCTCACTGCTACTACTCCATACCCTCTCGCCAGAGTCCACCTGGATTGTCCCTACGTGAACGGGGAAGTCCAAGTCGCCGTCAGGGAAAAGCCTTTTCCCATGCCTGGAGTGCAACTTCTCCTAGGCAACGACTTGGCAGAAGACCTGCAACCGACCAACCTGATCGTCATGGACAAACCCCAGGTGTGTAACTCTGTGCCAAGTAACCCTATTCTTGAGTATGTTCCAGCAGAGGTTCAAGAGAGTGATGAAGTTTCTCCTCCGGTTCTCGTGACCACCCGTGCACAAGCCGCACGTCCACAGCCAGCTGACTCTACTGCTACCGCTGTCCCTCAAGACCCTCAGAAACTACCCCCGCATCTGACCAAGTTGGAGTTCCGTAAGTTGCAGAGGGAAGATCTTACTTTAACACCATTGTTTTTCCAGGCTGAGACTCAACCCGACAGTATTCCTGGGTTCTTCCTAGAGAACGACTTGCTCTACCGCAGATATAGACCCAGTAAACTGAAGGAGGAGGACGATTGGGCCAACACCGAACAACTTGTGATTCCCACCAGCCTGCGGCCCACTATTCTACACCTGGCCCACGGAGCATTCTCCCACTACGGCTTCAACAAGACTTACCATGGGATTCGTCAAGACTACTACTGGCCAGGTATGGTAAATAACGTCAAACAGTACGTAAAACAGTGTCATACATGTCAGATGGCAGGCAAACCGAACGTCTCCATTCCCAGAGCACCACTGATTCCCATACAGGTGCCTGCGGAACCTTTCCACAGACTCATAATAGACTGTGTTGGTCCTTTACCTCGGACCAGTTCAGGTAACGCCTACATCCTAACCATCCTGTGTCCTACCACCAGATTTCCCATAGCAGTTCCAGTGAAGAACATCACGGCTGCTACGGTTATCAAACATCTACTGAAGATCTTCACTCAATACGGATTTCCCAGGGAGATTCAAAGTGACTGTGGCACCAACTTCACCAGTGATCTCTTCAAAAGAACACTGGAGGAGTTCAACATCAAACAGGTATTGTCCAGCCCCTATCATCCTGCTTCACAGGGTTCTCTTGAACGTAGTCATCAGACCATCAAAGCACTCTTGAAAAAGTTTTGTAGTGAAACCTCAAAGGATTGGGATAAGCAGATTGACCTAATAATGTGTATTTTCAGAAGTCTCCCCAATGAGTCCCTAGGAGTATCTCCTTATGAGATGCTCTACGGCCGTAAGTGCCGTACTCCCCTTAAGGCTTTCAAAGACTCTCTCAGAGATGCCACCTTCAGTGAGCATCAGAATGTGCCCCAGTTTCTTCAAAACCTTCAACACATTCTAGAGAGAGTCCACCGCTTTGCTCATGATAATCTATTGAAAGCCCAGGTGAGAATGAAGACTCATTACGACCAGACCAGCAAAGTAAGAAAATTCAAGCCGGGAGACTTCGTCCTTGCTTATTTCCCTATCCCAGGTTCACCTTTACAAAACAGATTTTCAGGACCCTACTGCGTCAAAGAGTGCAGGAATAATAATAATTATGTGATAGAGACTCCAGATAGGCGGCGGAAGACCCAGCTGTGCCACGTCAACCTCCTGAAGCAATATAATGGTACTCCTCCCACTGTCTTGATTAATTGTTCTACCTTCACAGAACCCTACATCCACAGTGAGACCATCCCGGCTTCTTCTCCCGAAAGCACTGACAAGGAGTCGGCGCTTTCTAATTCCAAAATCCTTAATGATCTTCCCAAATGCTTTCAGGATAATAATCGTGCTCCTATGCCCTCTTCTAATTCCACTCTCACCTCGTCAGATAAGCCCTTCATCCTCCATGTCGACGCCAATGGTACCGACGTGGGTGGTGTCGTGATGCAGCAACGAGGCGAGAAGAATACACCTGTCAGCGACTACTGCTACAAGGATCTACGGAACAATTGGCAAGGAGCTACTCTTCCTCATCCTGAAGCTTCAGCACTTCACTCCACACCTGAAAAGTGCTCGGTCCACCATCAATACGGACCACACCACCCTACACCTCCTGCAGCACGCCCACTTCTCATCTCAACGTCTTCTACTATGGGCTTGCTACCTGCAGAAATTCAACCTGGAGACACGCTATACCAAGAGTCTGACAACATCTTAGCCCATGATCTCTCCAGAGTTTATAAAGTAGAAGCAACTCCATCCATTACTCCACCACATAACGACGTACTTCTTCCAGAACCGCAGGCTTCGGGGGAGAGTTGTGACGATAATCTCCTTCAAGAGATTGAGCCTGCTCTTCCCTCCAAAATTACGTCTTCACAATTATATAAAAAGACTATGGAAGAAATGTCCAACAACGACAACAACACCAGCACCAGCAAGGCTTGCAAGGGTGAGCAGAAACGTATGCAGCCCGCCACCTGTTCGGACCCAAATCACCAAACTACCCGTTGATCGCTACGGCTCCGCTGATTGGTCGCCGGTCTGGCTGCACCTGCACTCGCCCCCCAATACTACCCGATGTCTGGGGTCGCCCCAACATCAGTCTTCAGAATGTTCCGTGCTTTCGTAGCCAGCACAACTCCCAGCTAGACTCTAGAGTGTACTGAGAGAGGTGGTGGCTTTAAGCCAATATTCCAGCACCTCCCACTTAACTTTTGTGTTGCACTTCTTATTATTTTGCCTTAACGTAACTTTCATTGTGTCATTTCAGTATTCTTATTATTTTGATTCATTGATTTTATTATACATATTTGTTTGTGCATTATTTTCATGTTTTGATTTATTTAACGTAATTAAAATTTCATTGTTAAAGTTTACTTGTGTTTTGTGTGTCTTCTCCTTACCTTACCACAGACGAAGTTCCAGTTTTTCTATTTTTTTTTTATAACTATGTGACGAGGCCATACCCCTAGCCTTGAACAGCCGAACACCAACGCGTTACCGTCACACTGTAATTCCGGAATGCAAGTGGATCTGGCATCCAGTTCCATACACTCTCCATGCTGCTCCTTTTGAATTCTCTGCCGGTCTGGTATAAAAAATTTATAGAGTTTCCTCCAAATTCATTATCCTGCTTGCCACTCTTTATGTAGCGTTCCGTGCCTTTCACGTGAATGTGTGGACAGCTGAGGTCATAGCATTTTCTGTCCTCCAGTGAGGTTTGGCACATGTCAGGATGGAAAAACCTACATATTGATCCAAATCGACACTCACCTTTCCTAAGCATATTTAAACATTTTTGGGGATGTTGGTAACTGCATTCTAATCCTTTCTTATTACCAGCATATCTATGTCTGCATATGCCCTTTGCATAAAATTTGCACAAGTCTGTCCTTCTGTTCTGAATTGCTCTGTCGGGAACCGTCGTTGTGTCTGTACCTATCGAGCTGTCCGTGCTGTCTGGTATACTTTCTAGTTTACTGTCATCTACATCCTGGCCTACTGAGTCAGAGTTTACAACTTCCTGAGTTTCAGCCTCAGTTTCATCCCTGACTATAGCCTCCGCCCCTTGTATATTAGAATTGTTGTTGTTCCTTTCCCACTCCTTGTGGATGGCTGGTAGGCTTCCAATGAATGATGTTTTCCGATCATGCGTCATGTTATCTAGAAGGTTTTTTAGGATATTCCAAGCTGGCACGTCATTTTTACACACCCAGAGCAAGTGACCAGCTCTCAGTGCCGTAGTGTTACTCACTCCTGTACAAGCTGAATGGAATCTAGTCTTACAGATATAACATTCAATTCCCGTTACCTTCGTCTTTAAGGAGTTGTTACAGTGGCCACAAATTTGTTTATTTACTCCCATTTTGCCTTGTTTTGTTGTATATATCTATATATTTATAATATTATATGTATATTGTATATATGTAACAATATATATGTATATATATTTATATGTTTAATATTTATAATATTATATGTATACCGTATATTTGTAATATTATGTATGTTATTTTGTTCAAACTTTATGGCAAGTACTTAGCGTAGGTAGCGAGACTGGTCCCCGGTCGGTACAGGTGACCTCTTGTGGCCCAGGTTGATGTCACTAGTTTCCAGTTACCCGATTTATAACCACTGATGCCGCCTCTGGCCACTATTCTATATGCACTCCATCCTACAGCAGCCCCAAGTTAAATGTGTATGACACCCTTCTGAGGTCCATGCTGGTGAAAGTCCTGAACCTGCCATTGGACGACTCTCAGTGGGAGCAAGCAACCCTTCCTGTAAGACTCGGCGGCCTTGGTGTCCGCACAGCCTCCCAAATTGCTCTACCAGCCTTCCTTTCCTCCTCCCATGCATCGCACGACCTCGTCAGAGATATTTTACCTGCAACCCTGAGAGATTCAGCAGGAATACACGATCCTGCTTTCACTGAATGTTCAAATCAGTGGGGTGTTCTTGCAGCCCCAGCAACCATTATTGAGCCAACAAAACAACACAAACAGTCCGGCTGGGACCACCCTCTAGTGGAAAAAGTAGCTGATGCCATGCTCAGCGTCGCAACATCAGACAAGGAGAAAGCCCGCCTCAGAGCAGTGCGTGCCCCCCATGCAGGAGACTTCCTCCTGGCAGTACCCATGTCAGCAATGGGCACGCGCCTAGATCCAGAATCCCTTCGTGTAGCAGTGGCCCTCCGCCTTGGTGCCCCAATTCACACTGAATACAAGTGTATTTGCAACAGGGTGGAAGTAGACCAATACGGACTGCATGAGTTGCATTGCGGAAGCACAAAGGGCTGGCATGCAAGACACAACGAGGTCAATGACATCATCAAGAGAAGCCTCGTCTCAGCTAGATGCCCAGCGGAGAGAGAACCTCGCATCCTAGGGGTCCAAAACCCGGATTTCCCCGCACTTCGCCCTGATGGCATCACCATATACTCATGGAAGGAGGGTAGACAGTTGGTGTGGGACTACACAGGTGTATCCACCCTGGCTGACACCTATGTACACTTCGGAGCTGATCAAGCAGGTGGGGCGGCCAATCACAGGGAAACTGCAAAATCACTCAAGTAGAGGCGACTGGAAGGTCAATACCTCTTTGTTCCCATAGCGTCTGAGACGCATGGCCCCTGGGGCAAGAGTGCTTTGGGATTTCTCAAGGAATTGGGTTCCAAGCTCATTGACGTCACCAGAGACCCAAGGGATCCAGTTTTTTGTTTCAGCGTCTCAGTGTTGCGATCCAGAGGGGAAATGCTTGCTGCGTCCTCGGTTCCTGTCCAGAAGCGGAGGAGCTTCAAGAGATCCATAACCTTTAGGCATATATATATATATATATATGAGAGAGAGAGAGAGAGAGAGAGAGAGAGAGAGAGAGAGAGAGAGAGAGAGAGAGAGAGAGAGAGAGAGAGAGAGAGAGAGAGAGAGTATTAAATGTATGTTAATTGTAATTCATATGTTTTCTATTTAAATGAAAAAAATGACGCAAATTGTCAGGTTTCGAATTCGAAATACATTCCAAACATCACTGTCATGATCACAAAAAACAAAGTTTCAGGGGTAATAATTTGGCATTTTCAATACTTTTTAGGCATAAGAAATTAGGAAATACTTACTACACAGTAACAAAAATTGTGTCACATTGTGGACGTTACATAATAATAACGAGACCAGATGGAATTCGTGACTATATGAAACGCTTTAGAAATATATATATATTTTAATAAGCTTATTAACAACTGACTGGATAGTTCTATATATAACGTTAGAGGTGAAGTTATCTTTCCTGTTTTAAAACTTTATAAATTTACACAGATCTTAAAGACTTATTTTATTTGAAATATAAAACAGTGTTTATGATATTTTCCTTGAAGCCAGGTTTAATAGAATTTTAATATTATTTAGTATATTTGTTATTTTAAATGCCATTGTCTGTTTTTTCAGTGTTTCAAGAAAAAGTTATATAAAAAAAGTATATTAACTTCATGACGAGGTGCAAATGTATTACTATCATTCATCAAACAAAAATGTTTGTAAATGTATATATGTAAATGAGATATCAGCGAGGCAGAAGCTCTGGGTTTCTACCAAGCATTAACATTCCCTGGAAGCCCTACCGTACAGAAACATCAAACATGGCTATCTTTGAACATAACTTCACATCGTAACTTTGTAATAAGCTACGTCTTCAGCTCGAAACTTGTCAAGAGATCATGGCACCTAAGTTTTTTTCTGAAGTAAAACTAGTATTAGAACAGACATTTTTTACAAAATATGAATATACACTTGAGTTTGTAGCGATGAAGCAGTAACGAAGCAGGGACTACTTGCTGGATTAATAACGCGAAAATTAACGAAACCGGTTGGTTGGTGAAGAGGTAACAGGACTGACAACTGTGTAAGAGGAGTTCTTTTTCAAGTTGATATGGCTTGAAACACATGAAATGATACTTTCTGAGTGGTGTAAATAATTGAGGTAATTAACAGGAGAAAGTGACACTGAGTCGTTCGTTTGATTAGTGAGTAATTACCAAAAGAAGGCACCAAGTCTTGGAGGCTCACTGTCTTACAAAATATTCGACGGTGTCTTGATATCTTTCCTTATACGCAAACGACTCTAGAAACTCACAGGACTCGTGATATCAAAGGAATCTGGTTCATCGAGGGTTTTATGGTGTGAAGTAGAGAATCTGGCGAGAAGTAGAAATGGCTGAATGAAATACGGTTGTGAAGATGTGAACACCACACTATGTGGTGTGGACGCCACTGTACGTGATAAGAATAAAATTTTCTGCGATATAGATGCTATCCATGTGATGTGGACTTCATCCTATATGACGTGCGTTCTATTCGTTATGACGTGAAAGTTTGCTTTGCAAATTTGAAAATTATTATGTAATCATTGTAAAGTGGTTGAGGGTGAAGAGTCCTATCATGTTACCCTCTGTCAAGTACACATAACCTTAGTGAGTTGTTAATTAAAATGTGGAAGAGGATGTGAAGCAGTTTATATTTCATTTTGAGAAGCAAAAGATTCTCTTAACAGGTGGATATCGATCTTGATTAAGTAGAAGTGACTGGAGATGTGTTTGTCGTTCATTAAGAAGTGACAGGCTAATGCATAATATTGGGTTACTTAATATGATGTGACAGACACATAATTAGACGACACATCATTTCCACATATCATGGAGTGGAGATAAAGAAGCTTTATCTCCTCAGGTGTAATTGGCTCGATGGAGAAGGATGTTTTTACTAGGGAGACAAACAAAGCCATATATCCTTGCCACATAGACTCTGCGGTGTGTGGGACGGTAAAGAACATGAGAACCTAACAATATCCCACCCAACAGAGACGGAACCATCAGTCTCTGATACGTGGGATAACACAAAGTTAAGAACATGAGGACCTAAGAGTGTATGTTTCTCAAGATCATATTGAACCTTGCGAGGCAGTGCAATTGATGCATAATCATGCATCAATTAGTTAACACTTCCTAGTTTTCTTTTTATTTAATTTGAGAATAAAATAACTTGTTTTGAAGCATTTTTCGTATATCTTTCTGAAAGAAAGGTTTCCTTGAAGGTATGGTGATAATGATAAGAAGAACTATGCCCGAATGACTATGTAATATTTGACGCTTCAATATGAAGACGAGGAACTGGATATAACGAGGAGGAGTTGAGATATGAAGACGAGGAGCTGGGATATGAGGAGGAATGTTGTTAGATAAATGTTTTAACTACAGTCATTGGACCAAAGCCTTACAATCACAATCGTCGATGACTAACAGTGATGTTCCTATATCCTAGATATTTAAGACTCATTTTTGGAGACCCACTGTTGATGTTTCATCGTTTCGCCCTTGTTACAGTACCAATAGTCTCTGTTCCAGGAGTTCCAGTACCAACAATCTCTGTTCCAAGTGTTCCAGCACCAATAGTCTCTGTTACAAGTGTTCCAATACCAATAGTCTCGGTTCCAGGTGTTCCAGTACCAATAGTCTCTGTTCCAGGTATTCCAGTACCAGTAGTCTCTGTTCCAGGTGTTCCAGTACCAACAGTCTCTGTTCCAAGTGTTCTAGTTCCAATAGTCTCTCTTCCAGGAGTTCCGGTATCAATAGTCTCTGTTCCAGTACCAATTTAAGATTTAGTTTTATGGACACCTATTTAGTTCTGCCGTTATTGTAATGATGTGTATTATTTATGAATGTAGATTTTGTTTCGGAATTTGACAAATATAATGCCTTTTTAATAATTGGTAAATGTAGTTTCTAAATGTAAACCTTAAGTATACATTATGTAGTTATACATGATACATTAAATCATTATAACTTTGTCTTCTGTTATTGTAAATGTGTGTAAACTATCCCAACTATAAATGAGAAAACATTTATGAATAAAACATTTACTCATGAATTTGAATAAATCACCACATTTTGTAATGTCGATAATTGTTCTTAAGCAATTCATAACGAGGATCACCAAAATAACGTCTTGGGGAGAAGGAGGCAATTGGTAAGGTTTCATCGCCTCCGGATCGACTCAGAATGCGTTGCCAATATCTCACATTGGCAATAAAATCATCATCTCCATGTTTACTGATATTGGAAGACAATTCTCACTCGCCGCCACTGTATCAAATTGAATATTAATGGTGTTGGAAAGTTTCCAATACTAATACATCATTATTGTATTAACCCATAGTAATTACTAACACTACAAATATGTAGAGTTAATTCAGTTAATGTTTCTATTACGAAGCAATATATTTGCCAAATTCTTCCTAGGGAGAGTGACGACGTGAGGAACGACTAGCTAAAACATGAATTCCCTTCACTTTTAGTTTACATCTAGACAGAGTTTAGTTAATTAGATTCCTTTACTAAGGATAATCGTTTATATAGTTGATTATTTACATAGCATATTACTGCTTGCTGAACTCGTTCATTTAGATGTATTGATAACTACAGTGGATATTATTATAGTATAAAATGATTCATATAATATTTCTTAATGCAGTCTCAATAAGCGGACTTGTATTGTGGAAAAATATATTGTACCTTAATACATTTATTAGTGACATAAGCACTTGTCACCAGCCCTTACTTCCCTGATTAATTATAAGTAAAATAGAATACTTTAAGCTCGAGAATACTTTGAGTGGGCTGCGCATGCGTATCGCAGCCAAGGTTGAGGGAGGAATGAGACGCCACTTGTGTGGACGACGCCATATTAGCGGCGTGTTACCAACGTGCAAGCGAGAAGCGCCATTGCAAGGAACTTACGTAGTATCTTTAATTTTCGTTCCTACAGCCACGAGAGCGGTGCCACGTTAATTTCGGCACATCATGGCAGTGTCTAAGGAACCAATCAATTCTCCTGCCCATAATTGACGTCTTATTACTATAAGACGTTGTTTCATAACTGTTCCATGTTATGGAACAGGTGTGGAGTGTTTCAGTGTCTCGCAGGTCGCACATCAGTATTGTGGTTAGAGAGTTTTTAAGATTAATGTGGTTTCGACGACTAGATTAGTGAGAAATGAGGAAAGCTACCGAATTAATCCTTTCAGTTCTAAAGGTGTGGAAGTAATGAACAATGTATTTTACCATATTTAACAAGAGGTGTGAATGATTTTTTTTATTTTCTAATGTAACAAGATAAGAGGTCTTGCAAGAACGTGTTTCATTACCAAGGAAATTGATTAGCATCACCACGGGAGAAATATAAGGCACAGACGGTGATTGTTCCCTTGCACAAGAAAAAAAATTGAACGAGACAGGACAGTTAAAGGCATTACATATGTTTGCATAAATAGAAAAAAAACTAAATTACACACTCTATGTATTTATTGGGATGGCTGATAGCAAAGGACGGGCTGGTATAATATAGCCAGCCTTCACCTCCCATAGTTGAATAATATAGCCAGCCTTCACCTCCCATAGTTGTATAATATAGCCAGCCTTCACCTCCCATAGTTGTATAATATAGCCAGCCTTCACCTCCCATAGTTGTATAATATAGCCAGCCTTCACCTCCCATAGTTGTATAATATAGCCAGCCTTCACCTCCCATAGTTGTATAATATAGCCAGCCTTCACCTCCCATAGTTGAATAATATAGCCAGCCTTCACCTCCCATAGTTGTATAATATAGCCAGCCTTCTCCTCCCATAGTTGTATAATATAGCCAGCCTTCTCCTCCCATAGTTGTATAATATAGCCAGCCTTCACCTCCCATAGTTGTATAATATAGCCAGTCTTCTCCTCCCATTGTTGTATAATATAGCCAGTCTTCACTTCCCATAGTTTTATAATATAGCCAGCCTTCTCCTCCCATAGTTGTATAATATAGCCAGCCTTCACCTCCCATAGTTGTATAATATAGCCAGCCTTCACCTCCCATAGTTGTATAATATAGCCAGCCTTCTCCTCCCATAGTTGTATAATATAGCCAGCCTTCTCCTCCCATAGTTGTATAATATAGCCAGCCTTCACCTCCCATAGTTGTATAATATAGCCAGCCTTCTCCTCCCATAGTTGTATAATATAGCCAGCCTTCACCTCCCATAGTTGTATAATATAGCCAGCCTTCTCCTCCCATAGTTGTATAATATAGCCAGCCTTCACCTCCCATAGTTGTATAATATAGCCAGCCTTCACCTCCCATAGTTGTATAATATAGCCAGTCTTCTCCTCCCATTGTTGTATAATATAGCCAGTCTTCACTTCCCATAGTTTTATAATATAGCCAGCCTTCACCTCCCAAGGGAGTAATATAGCTTGCTTTCACCTCCCATGGTAGTATATTATAGCGAATATTCACGTCCCATGTTTGTATATTATAGCGCATCTTCACCTCCCATGTTTGTATATTATAGCGCATCTTCACCTCCCATGTTTGTATATTATTAACATCCTTCACCTCCCATAGGAATATACTATAGCCAGCCTTCGCCCACCACCTCCCATGGCTGTATATTATAGCTAGCCTCCTCCCACTTCGCACTGGAGTATGTTATGGCATTACTAAATATTTCTGTATAATTTCCTCACTGGAGAACAAAGGTTATGGTTGAATAAGGGTGAATGTAATACCATTCATGAACAGATAATATGACATAAATAGTCTCCATTGTGGGAGAAATAACATCAAATATATTTAAACAAGTAATTGGAAGAATAATTGACACGTCACTTGCTAAATTTCTCGACATTTACTCCAAATTTATGATAAATTATGGGATAATTATGCAGAAATATGCATTGAATTTTAGAATAATGTTGCTGGCGAATGAGATTTTATAATATAGAAGGAGGTAATAAGTTTAATACAACAACGTGGTCACATGTAACTAATGAAGTTTATTAGAATTTACAAAATGTCTGTTGACTTAAAAGCTCTCCTGAAGCGCACATATTCATGAGTAGACTTATTCGTCATATTTTACATAATGAAATAGATATTAAAGGAGAAATGATGTAGACAATGCAAGTAGGTGTGAAAATACCCTCTATGAGAATACTAAGTATTAAACTTGCGACCAATATGAGTTCGTCTGAACCCATCTTGCCTAATAAAATTCTTGAAAAAGTAAAGATATCATCACTTATAAAGCTGTTAATATCTACACTGAACTGGGAGGCTGACCTCAGCTGAGACAGTTGACCTACAAGGACTTGACCTGAAGAGAATGACCTCAGGCGTCACCGTTCGAATTCAAGGACGTCACCCGTAGAAAACGTAAATATTACGATGATTTAAATTAACCTAATTCGATACATTTATAACGACTTGATCGATTCCGTAAAAATTGCGACGTGTTAAGTGAGAGGACGAGTTACTCCTGGACAGAACCATTATACATCCACCATTATTCCTTGACACAACCAGACATCGACCATAACTCGTAGACACAACCTGACATCGACCATAACTCGTAGTCACAACCTGACATCGACCATAACTCGCAGACACAACCAGACATCGACCATAACTCGCAGACACAACCAGACATCGACCATAACTCGCAGACACAACCAGACATCGACCATAACTCGCAGACACAACCTGACATCGACCATAACTCGCAGACACAACCTGACATCGACCATAACTCGCAGACACAACCAGACATCGACCATAACTCGTAGACACAACCAGACATCGACCATAACTCGTAGACACAACCTGACATCGACCATAACTCGTAGACACAACCTGACATCGACCATAACTCGCAGACACAACCTGACATCGACCATAACTCGCAGACACAACCAGACATCGACCATAACTCGTAGACACAACCAGACATCGACCATAACTCGTAGACACAACCTGACATCGACCATAACTCGTAGACACAACCTGACATCGACCATAACTCGCAGACACAACCAGACATCGACCATAACTCGCAGACACAACCTGACATCGACCAAAACTCGCAGACACAACCTGACATCGACCATAACTCGCAGACACAACCAGACATCGACCATAACTCGTAGACACAACCAGACATCGACCATAACTCGTAGACACAACCTGACATCGACCATAACTCGTAGACACAACCTGACATCGACCATAACTCGCAGACTCAACCTGAAATCGACCATAACTCGCAGACACAACCAGACATCGACCATAACTCGCAGACACAACCTGACATCGACCATAACTCGTAGACACAACCTGACATCGACCATAACTCGTAGACACAACACAGACCTCCTATTGACCAGTGTATCAATACAATCACACTATTTGTGTGGTTGTATGGATACACTGTGTGTGGTGTATCTATACAACCACACTATTCTTGCTATCACGACTATCCTCATGACGAGAGTAAAAGTGTGTGGATTTCTGCCACACCTCTTCCAACAGCTGCTACTCTCCAGTGCTAGGTAAAATGTGAGGTTCAATATTATTGAACATTGAAGCATGTCTTATTGAAGATGCTCATCGAGAAGGTCTGGTGTTCAATGAGCAGGTGTAATGCTCACAGAAGTAAGGTCTATTTCCTATAATAGGTTGAGCACTGTTCCTTCACTACATCCAAATACCCAAGCTCTAAATCTCTCCTTGTATACCTTGCTAGTACTACACAGCACTTAGAATGTTGCTGTCAATCTCACCGGTTGATTGACAATTGAGAGGCGGGACCCAAGAGTCGGAGCTCAACCTCCGCAAGCACAACTAGTTGAATACAACTAGGTGAGTATAGCAATGCTTGGTTTCGCCCTTACTCCGAATATTTATCCCAATCTCGGTACTAAATTGTGAAAATAAACTCTACGGTGATGACCAGCCACATTTGATTACATTTACACTTCTCCATATCTCCGGATTAAGGCGCCCTGTAGTTACCAGTTGCGTTGCTCCTGGGAGTATGGGTTCGAGTCACTTCTGGGGTGTGAGTTTTCAGTCGCATATAGTCCTGGGGATCATTCAGGCTTGTTCGCATTTGTGTTCCTCACGTGTGCCCCAAAGAATGAGGTGATTTGGTGAAATGCTATGCCCAAGATTACCATCTGAGTTGCCGGCGGGGAAGTGGTTCAAATAGCTTCGGCTATCACTTCCTTTTGTCCGGCCGTGATGGTCAAGCAGATTAAGGCGCCCTGTAGTTACCAGTTGCGTTGCTCCTGGGAGTATGGGTTCGAGTCACTTCTGCGGTGTGAGTTTTCAGTCATATATATATATATATATATATATATATATATATATATATATATATATATATATATATATATATATATATATATATATATATATGTCGTACCTAGTAGCCAGAACGCACTTCTCAGCCTACTATGCAAGGCCAAATTTGCCTAATAAGCCAAGTTTTCATGAATTATTTGTTTTTCGACTACCTAACCTACCTAACCTAACCTAACCTAACTTTTTCGGCTACCTAACCAAACCTAACCTATAAAGATAGGTTAGGTTAGGTTAGGTAGGGTTGGTTAGGTTCAGTCATATAACTACGTTAATTTTAACTCCAATAAAAAAAATTGACCTCATACATAATGAAACCATTGGAGAAGCCGTTGTTGACTAGGACCTGCCTTACCCTACAGAGTTCTTCAGATGAAGAACTCTGATGAGTTCTTCAGATGAAGGCAGGTCCTAGTCAACAACGGCTTCTCCAATGGTTTCGTCGAAGACATCATAAGAAGGAAAGTGAAAAGCCATGCAACCTCTGAAAAGACAACTAACACAACACCTATACCCCCTATTAGACTATTTTACAGGAACTTCTTTTCCACAGCTCATAAAACGGAGGAAAGGGTCCTGAAAGATATTGTTAATAGAAACGTTATCCCTACAGACAAAAATCAGAGGATACAACTGACGATTTACTATAAAACCAGAAAAACGGCCAGCCTACTCATGAGAAACTCTCCAGACACAAAACAGAACGCTTTAAAAGAGACTAACGTCGTCTATGCCTTCAAATGCCCTCTTGGGGACTGTAAGCTCCAAAAAAACCAGAATATAGGCAAGACAACAACATCTCTTTCTAGGCGTTTAACGATGCATAAACAACAGGGCTCCATTAAGGAACATATATTCTCTTCCCACAACCAAACCATCGCCAGAGAAATCCTAGTAAACAACACAGAAATCATCGATAGATACAGCGATAGCAGGCGGCTTGACGTTTGCGAGGCACTACACATCAAGAAGTCAACACCAGCAATCAACAGCCAATTATTGCACAACTATATTCTACCCACCTCAAGACTCCGCTCCAATATAGAAGCATCAAGAAATATGGACCAATAGGCTTTCTACAAACACTTCTATTCAATACCCATTGTTTCGTGTTCTGTCTTGTGTTGATGAAATTAATACCCTATTAATGCCACCCCTTGTTCTGTCTTGTGTTGATGAAATTAATACCCTATTAATGCCACTTCTTGTTCTGTCTTGTGTTGATTAATGCCACATCACCCCTTCCACCTCACTCAAATGTAGATATAAAATCGGAGATGCGTAAGTTCTATTCAGTTGTGTATTTGGAAACTAAAGTCTTTGAAAATGTAATAAGTTTTACGAAACGCGCTCGTGTCGCGTCAGACTAGAAATAAAAATGAATTTTGGAGAATTGATTTTTGATTTACCTCCAACAGTGAAAAGAAATGTACGAAAGATTGAGAAAATTCGTGTTAGAATTATTAATCTTACTTTTTCGGTCATATTTAATAATATATGTCTACAGGAAAGACTGCTACCAAAATATACTAATATATATATATATATATATAAACAATCTTTGGACAACACCCACCAGTGGGACTCGAACCCAGAAAGCACAACTACCTTCCAGTAGCTGGCATAACTAGTATGCTTTAACCCACTACGCCATCAGACCTTACAAAAGTCTGATGGCTGACCTTATTGACCTTGACCAATAATTGGCTGACCTTACAAAACTCGTGTCCAGCTTATAAGCTGGACACGAGTTCTCTCACATTGACAGTGGCTTGACGAAAATTGCAGACTGACCCCTCACTCATCTGGTGCCTTCGGGAGGTAGAGATGTTTGAGATATATATATCTCGAACTATCTACTTCTTTTGTAAGGTCTGATGGCGTAGTGGGTTAAAGCATACTAGTTATGCCAGCTACTGGAAGGTAGTTGTGCTTTCTGGGTTCGAGTCCCACTGGTGGGTGTTGTCCAAAGATTGTTTATCTTCACTTGTGGTTTATGCAAGTATAGGCTTATAAGCTGGACACGAGTTCTCTCACATTGACAGTGGCTTGACGAAAATTGCAGACTGACCCCTCACTCATCTGGTGCCTTCGGGAGGTAGAGATGTTTGAGATATATATATCTCGAACTATCTACTTCTTTTGTAAGGTCTGATGGCGTAGTGGGTTAAAGCATACTAGTTATGCCAGCTACTGGAAGGTAGTTGTGCTTTCTGGGTTCGAGTCCCACTGGTGGGTGTTGTCCAAAGATTGTTTATCTTCACTTGTGGTTTATGCAAGTATAGGCTTATAAGCTGGACACGAGTTCTCTCACATTGACAGTGGCTTGACGAAAATTGCAGACTGACCCCTCACTCATCTGGTGCCTTCGGGAGGTAGAGATGTTTGAGATATATATATCTCGAACTATCTACTTCTTTTGTAAGGTCTGATGGCGTAGTGGGTTAAAGCATACTAGTTATGCCAGCTACTGGAAGGTAGTTGTGCTTTCTGGGTTCGAGTCCCACTGGTGGGTGTTGTCCAAAGATTGTTTATCTTCACTTGTGGTTTATGCAAGTATAGGCTTATAAGCTGGACACGAGTTCTCTCACATTGACAGTGGCTTGACGAAAATTGCAGACTGACCCCTCACTCATCTGGTTCCTTCGGGAGGTAGAGATGTTTGAGATATATATATCTCGAACTATCTACTTCTTTTGTAAGGTCTGATGGCGTAGTGGGTTAAAGCATACTAGTTATGCCAGCTACTGGAAGGTAGTTGTGCTTTCTGGGTTCGAGTCCCACTGGTGGGTGTTGTCCAAAGATTGTTTATCTTCACTTGTGGTTTATGCAAGTATAGGCTTATAAGCTGGACACGAGTTCTCTCACATTGACAGTGGCTTGACGAAAATTGCAGACTGACCCCTCACTCATCTGGTGCCTTCGGGAGGTAGAGATGTTTGAGATATATATATCTCGAACTATCTACTTCTTTTGTAAGGTCTGATGGCGTAGTGGGTTAAAGCATACTAGTTATGCCAGCTACTGGAAGGTAGTTGTGCTTTCTGGGTTCGAGTCCCACTGGTGGGTGTTGTCCAAAGATTGTTTATCTTCACTTGTGGTTTATGCAAGTATAGGCTTATAAGCTGGACACGAGTTCTCTCACATTGACAGTGGCTTGACGAAAATTGCAGACTGACCCCTCACTCATCTGGTGCCTTCGGGAGGTAGAGATGTTTGAGATATATATATCTCGAACTATCTACTTCTTTTGTAAGGTCTGATGGCGTAGTGGGTTAAAGCATACTAGTTATGCCAGCTACTGGAAGGTAGTTGTGCTTTCTGGGTTCGAGTCCCACTGGTGGGTGTTGTCCAAAGATTGTTTATCTTCACTTGTGGTTTATGCAAGTATAGGCTTATAAGCTGGACACGAGTTCTCTCACATTGACAGTGGCTTGACGAAAATTGCAGACTGACCCCTCACTCATCTGGTGCCTTCGGGAGGTAGAGATGTTTGAGATATATATATCTCGAACTATCTACTTCTTTTGTAAGGTCTGATGGCGTAGTGGGTTAAAGCATACTAGTTATGCCAGCTACTGGAAGGTAGTTGTGCTTTCTGGGTTCGAGTCCCACTGGTGGGTGTTGTCCAAAGATTGTTTATCTTCACTTGTGGTTTATGCAAGTATAGGCATATATATATATATATATATATATATATATATATATATATATATATATATATATATGTATATATATATATATATATATATATATATATATATATATATATATATATATATATATACATAAATACCGAAAAATTAAGATTAATAATTCTAACACGAATTTTCTCAATTTTTCTTATATTTCTTTTCACTGTTGATGGTAACTGAAAAGTCAATTCTCCAATTTTTTTTTTTTATTTCTAGTCTGACACGATACCTGAACGCGTTTCGTAAAACTTATTACATTTTCAAAGACTTTAGTTTACACACACACAACTATAACTAAACAGAGTTTAAACAGCTTTGATTTTATACCTGCATTTGGGTGAGGTGATATGTTACAACAGTTTTGGATGAGGTGAAAACAAACTTTCAACACAAGACAGAACGCGAAACAAAAGGTATAATATTTTGTAAGTTAAAGGGAAGAATGGAAGTAACTGCAAAGGGCCTCTTGGCCCATATTTCTTGATGCTTCTATATTGGTGAGGAGTCTTGAAGTGGGTAGAATATAGTTGTGCATTAATTGGCTGTTGATTGCTGGTGTCGACTTCTTAATGTGTAGTGCCTCACAGATATCAAGCCGCCTGGTATCGCTGTATCTATCGATGATTTCCGTGTTTTTTGTTAAGACTTCTCTGGTGATGGTCTGATTGTGGGAAGAGATTATATGTTCCTTAATGGAGCCCTGTTGCTTATGCATCGTTAATCGCTTGGAAAGAGATGTTGTCTTGCCTATATACTGAATTCTTAGAGGCTTACAGTCCCCAAGTGGGCATTTGAAGGCTTAGACGACATTTGTCTCTTTTAAAGCGTTCTGCTTTGTGTCTGGAGAGTTTCTCATGAGTAGGTTGGCCATTTTCTTGGTTTTATAGTAAATCATCAATTGTATCTTCTGATTTTTGTCTGTAGGGATAACGTTTCTATTAACAATATCTTTCAGGACCCCTTTCCTCCGTTTTATGAGCTGTGGAAAAGAAGTTCCTGTAAAATAGTCTAATAGGGGGTACAAGTGTTGTGTTAGTTGTCTCTTCAGAGGTTGCATGGCGTTACACCTTCCATCTTAAGATGTCTTCAACGAAACCATTGGTGAAGCCGTTGTTGACTAGGACCTGCCTTACCCTACAGAGTTCTTCATCGACTTGCTTCCATCCTGAGCTGTGGCTGAGAGCACGGTCGACATATACGTTAGCGACACTCCTCTTGTACCTGTCTGGGCAGTCACTGTTGGCATTGAGGCAAATTCCTATGTTTGTTTCCTTAGTGTAGACTGCAGTGTGGAAACCTCCGCTCCTTTCCATGACTGTTACATCTAGAAAAGGCAGCTTCTCGTCCTTCTCCATCTCGTAAGTGAAACGCAACACAGAATTCCGCTCAAATGCCTCCTTCAGCTCCTGCAGATGTCTGACATCAGGTACCTGTATAAAAATGTCGTCAACATACCTGCAGTATATGGCCGGTTTCAAGTTCATGTCGACTAAGACCTTTCGTTGGATGGTACCCATGTAGAAGTTCGCAAACAGGGCACATAGGGGAAAACCCATGGCGACCCCATATACTTGCTTATACATGTGCCCATCCGGGCTCAAGAAGGGTGCCTCTTTAGTACAAGATTGGATTAGTTTCCTTAGAATGTTTTCTGGTATATCAAGAGGAGTACAGGCCGGATCGCGATACACTCTGTCCGTTATCATCCCGATTGTAAGTTAACAGCCCTAAACGGTGGACAGTTAAAGATCCCTCGTCCTAAAGATGGCTACATTAACATAACTTCTTATGATCTTACCCAGGACCAACGAGACCTCTTAAATCTTGGTCTAAATTGTCAATTCTTATCTAAACCAAAGATGCATCAAAAACGCCTGGAAATCGAAATGCTTCTGGACGATATCCATAAGCTAGAAGACAACAAAAAAGTCATCACCACTGACACACTTCAAGCTGGACTACTTGCAGAAGCAGGGAAAAAACGAGGAACATATTCATCTACAATCTTAACCCCACGACTCAAAGAAGCAGCAAAACAACTAAAAAATCTGAATGACGTAACAATAAGAAAAGCCGACAAGACAGCAGCATATGTATTGATTCCTACCCAAGAATACATGAACAAAATTAGCGACATCCTTAGTGACGACTCCAAATTTCAACGAATCACGAGGAACCCCGTAGAAGACCTTAAGCGGAAAGTAAACAAAACAATTAAAGCAATCAACGCAAAGAAAGGTAGTGTGCATTTCAATAAACTTCAAGGCGACTATGTCTTAGGATATGCCTACGGCAATGTTAAGCTGCATAAACCAGGTAACCCACTACGCCCTATAATCAGCCAAATACCAACCCCAACTTATCACCTGGCAAAGAAACTCAATGAAATCCTAACTCCATACACTCCAAGTAAGTTTAGTCTACAATCATCAGCAGATTTCCTAGAATTTATCAAATCTACCCAGCCCGATGGAATCATCGCATCCCTGGACGTTGAATCCCTATTTACCAACGTCCCAGTCGACACAACCATAGGAATGATACTGGACAGAGTATACAGAGACGAGAGCACCCCCAAATTAGATACACCTGAGCCACACTTGAAGAGTCTTCTCGAAGCATGTACAAAGGAAGCCCCTTTCATCACTTCACAAGGAGACATGTATTTACAAATAGACGGAGTAGCAATGGGCTCTCCTTAAGAGTTTTATTTGCTAATTTTTATATGGGAACCATCGAAGACAGGGTCTTCAGTAGCAGACAAAAACCAACTGTATATTGCTGTTATGTAGATGACATATTCGTAATAGTAAAAGACTCAGATGAACTAATTGACCTAAAAAGACATCTAGAGAGAGAGAGTCGGTACTCCGATTTACACATGAAAATAGTGAAAATAACAGTCTGCCATTCCCGGATGTACTAATAACAAAAACTGGAACCTCTTTAAGCACCAACGTATATACCAAGCCCACCAACATAGGATTATGCCTGAACGGTAGAAGTGAGTGCCCCCAAAGATACAAAGCTAGTGTTCTCAATGCTTATATTTGCCGAGCGCTTACCCACTGCTCTGAATGGAGCAACGTGAGTAGAGAGTTTGAAAGAGTAACTCAGGTATTGGTGAACAACGGATATAGCAACGCGGAAATAATCGCTGCTATAAGAAGACACTTGGACCGTTGGTATAATCCAGAACCTAGAACAGAAACCACAACACCTCCAATAAAATTATATTACAAATCAACCATGCACAGTGAACATATAAAAGAGGAAATAATATTGAAAGAAATAATCCGTAAAGGAGTAAAAATTACTACTCCTAACCAAAACATAAACCTGATAATATTCTACAAAACCAAGAAGACTTCCGAACTCCTTATCAAAAACAGCCCGAAACCGACGGAGAACCCTCTACAGCAGTCAAGCGTTGTATACATGTACACTTGCCCCCACGAAGGATGTAACCTTCAATCTAAGTACATAGGTATGGCGTCGACCAAGCTGACGAGGCGTTTGACATGCCATCTTCAATCCGGAGCCCCTAAGAATCACATGAGACAAGCCCATGACATCACTCTAACAAGAGAAATGTTGAACAAGAATACCTGCATAATAGACAAAATCCAAGATGCAAGAAGATTACAAATTCTTGAGGCAATTCACATAAGAATAGAACAACCTACCATGAACACCCAAATCACGGAACTATTTACTCTACCCACCATGAGAGTAAGGACAAGACCAGAACATAACGATGCCAACACAGAAGACAATGTCCAACATAACAGGCCAATTACACTGGATTAATCTTTGTGTTTAGATAGGAGCTGCCTCGTATGGGCCAATAAGCCTTCTGCAGCCTCTATGTTACACCTCACATTTATCCCTTATGTATCCCCCCATGTTTTCACCTTTATTGTATTATAACCTGACCCAGTGCGGGTATAAAATCAACCAGCATTGTAAGATCTGTTCACTTGAGAATGAACCATGGAGTTCGAAACGTTGTGCAAATTGTATAAATAAGTGTAATACACTCTATAGTAAATCACTTCTTTTCTTCACCTTAATAGTACGAAAATGAGTTTTGGAGAACTCCTATTTCAACTAAGCCCTGATGCTAAGAAAATAGTTAGAGGGATAGAAGCCCTAAACCAGAAAATAATAAATACAGAATATGCGGACATATTCAATGAAACATATATATATATATATATATATATATATATATATATATATATATATATATATATATATATATATATATATATATATATATATATATATATATATATATGACTGAAAACTCACACCCCAGAAGTGACTCGAACCCATACTCCCAGGAGCAACGCAACTGGTAACTACAGGGCGCCTTAATCCGCTTGACCATCACGGCCGGGTGTGAGTTTTCAGTCGCATATAGTCCTGGGGACCATTCAGGCTTGTTTGCATATATATATATATATATATATATATATATATATATATATATATATATATATATATATATATAATAGGAAGGGAGTACCACCTCTAGCTGGAAGAAGGGGGACCCATATCCTCGGAGTAAACCACGCATAACGCATTAGAGGGAAAGTTTAGATCCCCTCCAATACAGTTTCTGTGTGCTTTTCTCCTACCACCCCCTTCCTTTTTTATTTTTTGTGCTTTATTATGCATTTGATGGTTACAAGATATACATGGGTTGATACCTATATATATATATATATATATATATATATATATATATATATATATATATATATATATACCTATATATATATATATATATAAATATATATATATATATATATATATATATATATATATATATATATATATATATATACCTATATATATATATATATATATATATATATATATATATATATATATATATAAATATATATATATATATATAAATATATATATATATATATATATATATATATATATATATATATATATATATATATATATATATATATATATATATATATATATATATATATGTCGTAGCCAGAACGCACTTCTCATCCTACTATGCAAGGCCCGATTTGCCTAATAAGAGAAGTTTTCCTGAATTAATATATTTTCTCTAAATTTTTTCTTATGAAATGATAAAGCTATCCATTTCATTATGTATGAGGTCAATTTTTTTTTATTGGAGTTAAAATTAACGTAGATATATGACCGAACCTAACCAACCCTACCTAAGTTGACCAGACCACACACTAGAAATTGAAGGGACGACGACGTTTCGGTCCGTCCTGGACCATTCTCAAGTCGATTGTGAGAATGGTCCTTTCACAATCGACTTGAGAACGGTCCAGGACGGACCGAAACGTCGTCGTCCCATCAATTTCTAGTGTGTGGTCTGGTCAACATACTTCAGCCACGTTATTGTGACTCATCGCCTGCAACCCTACCTAACCTAACCTAACCTATCTTTATAGGTTAGGTTAGGTTAGGTAGCCGAAAACGTTAGGTTAGGTTAGGTTAGGTAGGTTAGGTAGTCGAAAAACAATTAATTCATGAAAACTTGGCTTATTAGGCAAATCGGGCCTTGCATAGTAGGCTGAGAAGTGCGTTCTGGCTATTAGGTACGACATATATATATATATATATATATATATATATATATATATATATATATATATATATATATATATATATATATATATATATATGTATATATATATATATATATATATATATATATATATGTCGTACCTAGTAGCCAGAACGCACTTCTCAGCCTACTATGCAAGGCCTGATTTGCCTAATAAGCCAAGTTTTCATGAATAAATATATTTTCTCTATTTTTTTTCTTATGAAATGATAAAGCTTCCCATTTCATTATGTATGAGGTCAATTTTTTTTATTGGAGTTAAAAATAACGTAGATATATGACCGAACCTAACCAACCCTACCTAACCTAACCTAACCTATCTTTATAGGTTAGGTTAGGTTAGGTAGCCGAAAAAGTTAGATTAGGTTAGGTTAGGAAGGTTAGGTAGTCGAAAAACAATTAATTCATGAAAACTTGGCTTATTAGGCAAATCGGGCCTTGAATAGTAGGCATAGAAGTGAGTTCTGGCTATTAGGTACGACATATATATATATATATATATATATATATATATATATATATATATATATATATATATATATATATATATATATATATATATATATATATATATATATATATATGGACTCTGAATAATAAGGTACTATCTACAATGAAAAATTGATTAAATCTCAGCTGTGACAGAGGGACGCAGATGCAGTCCACTGTACGCCAGTCTGGAAACAGTTTGTGATAGTGATACTTGTTGCACCATGCTGCAATAATGATAATTCCGTAATTTCCAACCCAAACTAGTATTCACGCACATATAAGGTAATATCTAAATATTTGGAGGGGAAAGAGTTACACTTACATGGGATTATTTTTTACGCCCGCAGCATAACGACATGGCACCTACATGATCTTATTTAGGAGCTCGTTAAATAGAACAAATGTGGTTAAAATGCCTGCCGAACTGGTGTCCGTGATTCTAGTAAGCTGCGTCCTCAATCCAGCATTTAGGGATGTAAGGATGCCGTCAGGATGGTAAGATTTGTTGGACCGCCTCGGAGCACCTTCACGCTTGTTGATCGAATATGGCGAGAGTCTTTCTTCTCCTTCCCGAAAGTCGCGCATGCGCAACCGCTCACCGTGAGGATTCGAGCATAAATTATATTTATTTATTAAAGCTAAATAGGGAAGGAGGCGTTTATGAACACTCCTGATGGTTTAGATTAATTCTATATGTGGTGATGTTTTAATTCTCACAGTGCAAGTCAGTTAATATAGACTGCACATATAACTTTGTGGTGGAAATAATTTTAGATTATAATGTTATTTACTGGAACAGCGATCAAGCTGGTTACAGGAATTCCAGTAAACTGTTGTATACTAAAAGTAAATCTATTACTAAATAATTATTCCTAATAAAGGAAAGTAAATGGTTACATCTGTGTTAGATCTACAGGTATGTGGAAATTTAGTCTCCGAGTGGCTGACGCAACACTACACAATTCTTGGAGAAATTATATGATGTTCCACATCCTAATACAGTAAATTCTACAATACTAAACTACATATTAGTAGTATTATTTAATTATTACACTTAATATAGGAAATACATCCTGTGGTATTAAGGATTAGTAAATAAATATTATATGTGTGTGAAGCCTAATACAGAAAATACATCCTGTTGTATTAGGGATGAGAATATCTGTTGGAATTTTCCAACAATCAGTTTTTCTTCTGTCGTGATGGTCAAGTGGATTAAGGCGTCCTGTACATACCAGTTGCGTTGCTCCTGGCAGTATGGGTTCGAGTCACTTCTGGGGTGTGAGTTTTCAGTTGCATATAGTCCTGGGGACCATTCAGGCTTGTTCGCATATTATATATATATATATATATATATATATATATATATATATATATATATATATATATATATATATATATATATATATATATCATATGTCTGTAGTTTGCTTTTGAGTAAACTTTATTATTTTATTATTGCTTTTGGTGTCACCTCCATCTCAATGAGCATTGTGAGTAGATGATCCAGATTATACCACACTGGTGCTGGCATTATATAGAAAGTGACCCTGGGTTGGTAACACGATATCATATTCGAACGAATTGCGTTGTTAGGACGCAGAGAAGATTACCCAGCTGGAGACCGGAAAGGAACACGTGAATTGAGGTTACGACCGGAAGTCCGGCAAAACTTTGCAGCACAGGTGGGCAGGCCCGGTGAGGGAGTCACACACTGCAGGATTGGGCTCAAGTAGTATGTGAGCTGGGCCTTCTTCTCTCCCCTTTGGGTCCAAGGTCAAATAGTGGTGACTGGTCATGAGGCATGACATGGAGAGCTCCCTGAGGGGATGATGCATGATGTGGAGGGAGCAAAGACCCGTGGCGTGGGGTTACAGGATCAGTAGCATGATCCCCCGCTGTTTACTGTAACCTCACGTAACACAAGGCCAAGGTGAGTGACGCGTGACAATACCCAGAAAAACACTCAAGAAATATTCGTTCAACTAAAACAGCTATTTATTTGTAAAGGCCACCTGCCAGTCGAGAGGTAACCCTGATGTCAGGACCGTTATAGATGAGGTGAAATCCTCACACCGGGTAATCAATGCCATTCATCAGGCTCCAAGGCTATATATATATCAACTGCATGAGTTGCCTTTACCGTCAAATATATCACCGAACCTCGAGAAACACTAGAGCTTGCAAGGAAGATGTTTCCTCGGGTCTGAGCTTACGAGTGCGCCAAAATGGCTCTTTTTTTGCGTTAGACTTCGTGTCTATTATCACCGTGAGAGTTATTACGGTCACACCAACACGTTACTGACGAAGTGTGACTCGTTCGCTTATTTCAAACAGTAGTTCAGTCTTACTAACACTGACAATCAATCTGTTGTGGTTGGGCATAATATCATCAACCCAAAGAGTGTTACCAGACCCACAAGACTGGGAGCGAAGAGCTGGAAGGTATCAGACGGTTCGGAAACATATCAGTCCATGTTGATTTTTTATCGCAATTGGAAGGCATTGGAAGGTTTTTGGAATGTATTAAATAGTGTTTGGCAGCATCATAAATTGCTGTAAAGCAGGAAGTTATCAGAGGGTGTTGGAAAAAGTATTTCACTCCTGCAAGACACCAGACATGGTGGAAGATATCAAACGGTGTTGGTAGATATCACACCGTGGAAACGTAATCATACTTTACTATGATAAAACAGACGGTGCTGAATATATCAAACGTCTATCATGCTCTTCTGAGCTGGTGTGTGTCATGATGTATCTTCCTCATAAGGAAGAGGAAGAGAACTGTAATATTTCCCTCACTTTTACTGGTGATGCAGAATTTTTATTTTGCTCCGAGGGAGACCAATTCATCACTCCCATCGTTTATAGAAACATTTCCTTGGTGATGGATAGTGGTTAGTGATCCCTCCAGCTCTAGCCTGGAGACGAGTTATTTTAAGCGTCAGGATGACATGGACTAGCTATGAGATGACCTGGTCTTGTCTGGGGGATGCCCTGGTCTAGCCTGGGAGATAACCTGATCTAGCCTTGGAGATGACTTGGTCTTGCCTTGTGGATGATCTGGTCTAGCCTGGGGGATGACCTGGTCTAGCCTGGGGGATGACCTGGTCTAGTCTGGGGATGACCTGGTCTAGCCTGGGGATGACCTGGTCTAGCCTGGGGGATGACCTGGTCTAGCCTGGGGATGACCTGGTCTAGCCTGGGGGATGACCTGGTCTAGCCTGGAGGATGACCTGGTCTAGCCTGGGGGATGACCTGGTCTAGCCTGGGGGATGACCTGGTCTAGCCTGGGGGATGACCTGGTCTAGTCTGGGGGATGACCTGGTCTAGCCTGGGGGATGACCTGGTCTAGCCTGGGGGATGACCTGGTCTAGCCTGGGGGATGACCTGGTCTAGCCTGGGGGATGACCTGGTCTAGCCTGGGGGATGACCTGGTCTAGCCTGGGGGATGACCTGGTCTAGTCTGGGGATGACCTGGTCTAGCCTGGGGATGACCTGGTCTAGCCTGGGGGATGACCTGGTCTAGCCTGGGGATGACCTGGTCTAGCCTGGGGGATGACCTGGTCTAGCCTGGAGGATGACCTGGTCTAGCCTGGGGGATGACCTGGTCTAGCCTGGGGGATGACCTGGTCTAGCCTGGGGGATGACCTGGTCTAGTCTGGGGGATGACCTGGTCTAGCCTGGGGGATGACCTGGTCTAGCCTGGGGGATGACCTGGTCTAGCCTGGGGGATGACCTGGTCTAGCCTGGGGGATGACCTGATCTAGCCTGGGGGATGACCTGGTCTAGCCTGGGGGATGACCTGGTCTAGCCTGGGGGATGACCTGGTCTAGCCTGGGGGATGACCTGGTCTAGCCTGGGGGATGACCTGGTCTAGCCTGGGGGATGACCTGGTCTAGTCTGGGGGATGACCTGGTCTAGCCTGGGGGATGACCTGGTCTAGCTTGGGGGATGACCTGGTCTAGCCTGGAGGATGACCTGGTCTAGCCTGGGGGATGACCTGGTCTAGCCTGGGGGATGACCTGGTCTAGCCTGGGGGATGACCTGGTCTAGCCTGGGGGATGACCTGGTCTAGCCTGGGGGATGACCTGGTCTAGCCTGGGGGATGACCTGGTCTAGCCTGGGGGATGACCTGGTCTAGCCTGGGGGATGACCTGGTCTAGCCTGGGGGATGACCTGGTCTAGCCTGGGGGATGACCTGGTCTAGTCTGGGGGATGACCTGGTCTAGTCTGGGGATGACCTGGTCTAGCCTGGGGATGACCTGGTCTAGCCTGGGGGATGACCTGATCTAGCCTGGGGATGACCTGGTCTAGCCTGGGGGATGACCTGGTCTAGCCTGGAGGATGACCTGGTCTAGCCTGGGGGATGACCTGGTCTAGCCTGGGGGATGACCTGGTCTAGCCTGGGGGATGACCTGATCTAGCCTGGGGGATGACCTGGTCTAGCCTGGGGGATGACCTGGTCTAGCCTGGGGGATGACCTAGTCTAGCCTGGGGGATGACCTGGTCTAGCCTGGGGGATGACCTGGTCTAGCCTGGGGGATGACCTGGTCTAGCCTGGGGGATGACCTGGTCTAGCCTGGGGGATGACCTGGTCTAGCTTGGGGGATGACCTGGTCTAGCCTGGGGGATGACCTGGTCTAGCCTGGGGGATGACCTGGTCTAGCCTGGGGGATGACCTGGTCTAGCCTGGGGGATGACCTGGTCTAGCCTGGGGGATGACCTGGTCTAGCCTGGGGGATGACCTGGTCTAGCCTGGGGGATGACCTGGTCTAGCCTGGGGGATGACGTGGTCTAGCCTGGGGGATGACCTGGTCTAGCCTGGGGGATTACCTGGTCTAGCCTGGGGGATGACCTGGTCTAGCCTGGGGGATGACGTGGTCTAGCCTGGGGGATGACCTGGTCTAGTCTGGGGGATGACCTGGTCTAGCCTGGGGGATGACCTGGTCTAGCCTGGGGGATGACGTGGTCTAGCCTGGGGGATGACCTGGTCTAGCCTGGGGGATTACCTGGTCTAGCCTGGGGGATGACCTGGTCTAGCCTGGGGGATGACGTGGTCTAGCCTGGGGGATGACCTGGTCTAGTCTGGGGGATGACCTGGTCTAGCCTGGGGGATGACGTGGTCTAGCCTGGGGGATGACCTGGTCTAGCCTGGGGGATGACCTGGTCTAGCCTGGGGGATGACCTTTTCCCTTTAGGAAACTATCCATCAAAAACCTTCATTTCGTGGAAGAACAAACTGGAGAACAAGGTTATCACTCGGCCGCAGGGTAATCAAGGTTACTCATGCGTGCTTGCAATAGTAACTAGATGCAACCTGTGGTAATGAAGCTTTTCAATGTTGTACTCTAGCTTAATAATACGTTGTTGTATTAGCTGGATTTCCTCAGAACGCAAATATTTTGTGCGTTGCTGTTCTCTCTCTTCTTTGGCTTGTCTCTTGTATTTAGGGTTGTATATGTAAGCAGCCTATGTGAGCGACAGTCTACCTCAACAACAACAACCCCAAGCATTACCTGCAACAACAACAACAACAACAACCACAAGCATTAGTCTGCAACAACAACAACAACTGGAACAACAACAATCACAAGCATCAGTGTGCAACAACATGCAACCTTCCCACTCCTCCCTTCATCAGCTTTACGGTCAACGAACTTGGCTTCACCTCTTATGCCAAGTCATACACAACAGATGAGATTGGCTTTTATCCCCCCCCCCCTTCCAGGCAGATGCACAGGGGATGGAGGGAAGGGAAGCACATGCATTCACTACATTGTTTCTGTGGCACTAAAGTGCCACAGAAACATCTGGTTATCGTAGATGACGCGTCGGTTATCGTAGAAGACGCGTTGGTTATCGTAGATGACGCGTCGGGTATCGTAGATAACGCTTAGGTTATCCGTAATGGGTGACCTAGAATGCCAGTTTACTTTTTCATTAAAATCCAGATTGATTTAACTTGTTTGGCAATTTATAGCGATCCTGTGGTATTGGTGAACGTTGTAAGTGGTTTCATCAACATAAGAAAATAAGAATTATGTTGCATCGCAAGAGGCAATATAAATCCCCGTCCCACCGTTGATCCAGTCTATTCCTGAGACCTGTTAACTGGTTTGACTTAATAGTTCTTGCTGGAAACACATTCAACTCATCCACATAGTTCCCCAACCCTTAATTCTTTGGTATATTCATTTAAAAAAAATCATTTCTCCAGTTTCGACCTTTGGTTACGCATTATGAGGCCTTCCGATAGCTGTTGTTGTTGCTTTAGATTCAGCTACTCGGAACAAAAAGTTGCTAGTAGCACGGGCTATGGTGAGCCCGTAGTGGACTTACCAGGCACGGGAGCAAGGTTGTAACTCTGTGTTCCGACAGCGACACGGCCCTGTCTAAACTGCCCTTGTTTATGTCCCTAACCCAATTGAAAACGTCGAGTATATAACGCTCTTGTTGGGCGACTCTCCTGCGAGTGTAAATTGAGACACTTCACTCTTTCTTCATAAGAAAGGTTTCTCTGTATTTTCCAAGCAATATTTGTATCCATTTATTAATACGTCGACCAAAACAATCAGGCTTATTCTAAACTGGGTCTAACTATCGTTGTCCTCCATTACTACTCAAAGACCAGCAAATTGGAAAAACCGGAACGACTCTTGTGACCGTGTGGTAGGAGCCTTTTATTATCAACTATGATTTTACTGTGTGATATCTGATGCACCTGCAGTTATTGCTTCCAGGAACCTTCCCCCGCCCCCCCCCTATAGATGCCAAGCACGAGTTTTATCCCTATTTCTTCAATATTACGACAATACCAGCTCTATGCTCTATGCAGCAGGAACAACACCATTTCCGACTGATAAATTAAATACATTCGTCAGTAGCCCAATGAGCTGCTCCTTATGGTCTTGTAGAATTTCACGAATAAATCGCCAGGACCGGGATATTTGGGATAAATCCAGGATAACACTGTTTATTAATACCCTGAGTAATCACACTAACGTGATGAATCCACGAGAAAATCCTATACTAAGAAATTATCCATAGACAAGTGATAAACTGTTTGCAGGTTGGAGACTTACACTTTTCTTTACGGATGTAACAAGGTTCTTCCAAATTAGATTATCATTATAGGAATTTCTGCATTATGGTTGAGAGTTGGGTGGTGTCACTCACCTATAACGTCCTCCTGTGTTAACGGACACAGGAGCCCCCCCCCCTCGCCAACATTACCAGCTGCACGACTATCGTAAGAGGGGGTTATTATGAGGCCTTTTGACACTCTTCACAACACAACTGGTAATATTTTAATATTCCAAAGAGAGAATATATTCTGAAAAAATAACTTTTCATAGGTTTCTGATGAGAGTCCTAACAAAATCTGGTTTAAAAAATTAATTGAAAAGGGGCATGAAAGAAAAATTCCTGAAATTAATATATATAATCCTACGTCAGTAAAAATAGATTCTTGGAAATATAACAATACAGATCAATTTCTATTATCGTACATTTTCTTTCTTTCATTCAGGCAGCAGAACCCACCTGGACAATTTGGGCCCATTTTCATGATAAAGCGAGGAACATGAACCTGGCCAGAATGCAGACGGCAGGACCATTAGGCCAATATGTCCATGAAACACGGAGTGCCTCGAACGCTGATGGGATTGGTTATCACGCATATTGACAAAGCATCGAGATGCCTCTTGGTGGGATGAAGGAACCGCGACAGATTAATACTGCTAGTGTGATAGATATTAACATGGCAGAGGTTGGTGGTAAATTAATGTAGGGATGATATGGATGGTACAAGTGGTGTTTTGGCCATGTGGTGATGTTTTCCTGGTGAGACATTGACAGGGTGGTGATGTTTCGCTGGTGAGACATTGACAGGGAGGTGATGTATCGCTGGTGAGACATTGACAGGGTGGTGATGTTTCTCTGGTGAGACATTGACAGGGTGGTGATGTTTCTCTTGTGAGACATTGACAGGGTGGTGATGTTTCTCTGGTGAGACATTGACAGGGTGGTGATGTATCACTGGTGAGACATTGACAGGGTGGTGATGTTTCTCTGGTGAGACATTGACAGGGTGGTGATGTATCGCCGGTGAGACATTGACAGGGTGGTGATGTTTCTCTGGTGAGACATTGACAGGGTGGTGATGTTTCTCTGGTGAGACATTGACAGGGTGGTGATGTTTCTCTGGTGAGACATTGACAGGGTGGTGATGTATCGCTGGTGAGACATTGACAGGGTGGTGATGTTTCGCTGGTGAGACATTGACAGGGTGGTGATGTATCGCTGGTGAAACATTGACAGGGTGGTGATGTTTCTCTGGTGAGACATTGACAGGGTGGTGATGTTTCTCTGGTGAGACATTGACAGGGTGGTGATGTTTCTCTGGTGAGACATTGACAGGGTGGTGATGTATCGCTGGTGAGACATTGACAGGTTGGTGATGTTTCGCTGGTGAGACATTGACAGGGTGGTGATGTATCGCTGGTGAGACATTGACAGGGTGGTGATGTTTCTCTGGTGAGACATTGACAGGGTGATGATGTTTCTCTGGTGAGACATTGACAGGGCGGTGATGTTTCTCTGGTGAGACATTGACAGTGTGGTGATGTTTCGCTGGTGAGACATTGACAGGGCGGTGATGTTTCTCTGGTGAGACATTGACAGGGCGGTGATGTTTCTCTGGTGAGACATTGACAGGGTGGTGATGTTTCGCTGGTGAGACATTGACAGGGTGGTGATGTTTCGCTGGTGAGACATTGACAGGGCGGTGATGTTTCGCTGGTGAGACATTGACAGGGTGGTGATGTTTTGCTGGTGAGACATTGACAGGGTGGTGATGTTTCTCTGGCGAGACATTGACAGGGTGGTGATGTTTCCCTGATGAGACATTGACAGGGCGGTGATGTTTCTCTGATGAGACATTGACAGGGCGGTGATGTTTCCCTGGTGAGACATTGACAGGGTGGTGATGTTTCTCTGATGAGACATTGACAGGGCGGTGATGTTTCCCTGGTGAGACATTGACAGGGTGGTGATGTTTCTCTGATGAGACATTGACAGGGCGGTGATGTTTCTCTGATGAGACATTGACAGGGAGGTGATGTTTCGCTGGTGAGACATTGACAGGGTGGTGATGTTTCGCTGGTGAGACATTGACAGGGAGGTGATGTTTCGCTGGTGAGACATTGACAGTGTGGTGATGTTTCGCTGGTGAGATATGTTTGTGATCTTGGTACCCATATTTGTATATGTGTGTGTGTGTGTACTCACCTAATTGTACTCACCTAATTGTGCTTGCGGGGGTTGAGCTTTGGCTCTTTGGTCCCGCCTCTCAACTGTCAATCAACTGCGCCTCTCAACTGTCAATCAACCTGTGTGTGTGTGTGTGTGTGTGTGTGTGTGTGTGTGTGTCATATGTAAGATGTTCTGTGCCTTGATTACAAATAATGGTTTAAAACGCATTTCCATACTCATCCCCCAGCTCTTACTCGTTGGGATTGTTACAAGAATGCAGCAATACGCGTTCATCTCTGAACTGTTACACTGGATCGATGAAACATGAATCTGTCTTCCCCCTCGCCCCTTCCCCTCTTTCTCCTGTCTTTTGTCTTATCAGTAAACTTTGAACAAAGTTCTTTTGAGAGTTCTGATGGTTTCTTTTGTTCCTGGGGTCGAGGCTCTCGCGTTCAGTGGGATAAACGTTCCTTAAAGGTTCAATGTTTTAAATTTCTTACATCATTTATTTTTTAGTTTCGCATTAGTTGAAGGAGCTATCCTTCAACTCTGCCAGGGTGCACACACACACACACACACACACACACACACACACACACACACACACACGTTTTCCAAGGCAAGATATTCATGGAATTCTTCCAGGAATATAATTTAATCTCATTTGGACAACAATTTCTCATACTTGGGTTATGGAACCAAAGAAAATACTTATGTTTCCCTTCATTTTGGCACTTTCACGGCGTATGTTACAAATGAAGATTTCGTTCTTGTCCAAACTTTTCTATACATATTGCCTACGCTCTTCATATCAGTGGAAACCGCATGAATCCGCTCCTGTCTTACCACGAAGTCTTTTGTATCCCACGTGAGCTGAGGCAGTAAAGTGGAGATCAACTATGCTACAGACTGTAAGGTCACGACACATGACACATGACACATGACGCTTGAGGCGTAGGACTGCTTCTTGTAAACAGGTTTTCCGAAGTATAGCGCTTCGGTAACTCTTTCCTCCATCAACAGTTAGTTTTGATAGTACTAATTCCTTACAACTATATAGCACTTGGAAGGGATATTAAGATAAGCATCTAGGATAGGATGGAGGGAACGACCGTCCAACCAATTGGACGGTCGGGGATTGAATGTCGACATATATGAAGCTTTGAGTTTGAGTATATTTTGAGTATAGTTTGATTTCCTATCCATATACACACACGAACTTACACAAGAGAGGCAAACATACGTGACTTACCAACCTGTTCTAAAACAAACAACGTCGCATTTCGCTCGTATGCGTTACATAAGACCAAACAAGTATACAAAAAAGTGACATACTGTCCCGTTTTTTGTTTTGGATCTTCTGGTAGGTTAAGGGAGGCCACTTAAATTTGACCGCTGGATTTACACCCAATAGTAATATTATTAGTTTATACAAGATAAGAGTCCACGAGAGAACAATGAGAGGCCGCAGTAGTCCAACGGTGGGAGCGTCCTCCGCGCCCTCACACACCTCAGGTCAAGCCTTCCCACATCTAAGTATCTCTCTTTATTGTTATACTAAATAGGTTATTGTTTTCCCATTTACTTCTTTGATTTACACTGGTATTGTTCTTATTAATAAAATACAGGAAAGGTTCTTTAAATTGAAGGAGTGATTATGATGTCAATCGGCCGTGGAAATGATTATGAAACATTAGACATCTGAGACATTATTTTGCTTTGATATGAGCGCGTGTGGTTCAACTATACTCTTCTGACCATTTGATGTCCTTGTGTGTGTGTGTGTGTATGTATGTGTAATTACCTAAGTGTAATTACCTAAGTGTAGTTACAGGATGAGAGCTTCTCTCGTGGTGTCCCGTCTTCCCAGCACTCTTTGTCATATAACGCTTTGAAACTACTCACGGTCTTGGCCTCCACCACCTTCTCGCCTAACTTGTTCCAACCGTCTACCACTCTGTTTGCGAAAGTGAATTTTCTTATATTTCTTCGGCATCTGTGTTTAGCTAGTTTAAATCTATGACCTCTTGTTCTTGAAGTTCCAGGTCTCAGAAAATCTTCCCTATCAATTTTATCAATTCCTGTTACTATTTTGTATGTAGTGATCATATCACCTCTTTTTCTTCTGTCTTTTAGTTTTGGCATATTTAATGCCTTTAACTTCTCCTCGTAGCTCTTGCACTTCAGTTCTGGGAGCCACTTAGTAGCAGGTCTTTGCACCTTTTCCAGTTTGTTGATGTGCTTCTTAAGATATGGGCACCACACAACCACTGCATATTCTAGCTTTGGCCTAACAAAAGTCGTGAACAATTTCTTTAGTAACTCGGAAGTTAGAAAGCATAGCATAGGCTCCTTGTACAATATTCTTTATGTGGTCCTCAGGTGATAGTTTTCTATCTAGAACCACTCCTAGATCTCTTTCTTTATCAGAATTCTTTAAAGATTTCTCACATAATATATAGGTTGTGTGGGGTCTATGTTCTCCTATTCCACATTCCATAACATGGCATTTATTAACATTAAATTCCATTTGCCAAGTGGTGCTCCATATACTTATTTTGTCCAGGTCATCTTGAAGGGCATGACAATCATCTAAGTTTCTTATCCTTCCTATTATCTTAGCATCATCAGCAAACATGTTCATATAATTCTGCATACCAACTGGTAGATCATTTATGTTGACAATAAACATCACTGGTGCAAGAACTGAACCCTGTGGTACTCCACTTGTGACATTTCTCCAGTCCGATACATTGCCTCTGATCACTATCCTGATTTTTCTATCAGTCAGAAAATTTTTCATCCATGTTAGAAGCTTACCTGTCACCCCTCCAATATTTTCCAGTTTCCAGAACAACCTCTTATGTGGAACTTTGTTGAAAGCCTTTTTTAGGTTCAGATAGATGCAGTCAACCCAACCATCTCTTTCCTGAAATATCTCTGTTGCTCGATCATAGAAACTGAGTAAATTCGATACACAGGATCTTCCAGATCGAAAACCATACTGATATTATATCATCTCTCTCCAGGTGTTCTACCCATTTAGTTTTAATTATTTTTTTTCCCTTTGTTTGACTATTACACTTGTCAATGATACAGGTCTATAATTAAGGGGGTCCTCCCTGCTTCCACTTTTGTAGATTGGAACTATGTTAGCATTTTTCCACACATCAGCTACACCTCCTGTAAACAGGGATGCCTGAAATATCAGTTGAAGTGGAATGCTGAGCTCAGGTGCACATTCTCTTAGAACACATGGTGAAACTCCATCTGGACCAACTGCTTTGTTCTTATTTAGCTCCTTGAGCATTTTTTCCACGTCGTCTCTAGACACCTCTATGTGCTCTATGTTGTTCTCTGGAATTCTTATTGTGTCTGGTTCCCTGAAGATTTCATTTTGTACAAACACACCTTGGAACTTTTCGTATAATGTTTCACACATTTCCTTTTCATTTTCTGTGAATCTATTTCCCATTTTAAACCTCTGAATATTATCCTTTAACTGCAATTTGTTGTTTATGAATTTATAGAATAGATCTTGCTCTGTTTTACATTTGTCTGCAATCCCTTTTTCAAAATTTCTTTCTGCCTCTCTCCTCACTGACGTGTAGTTGTTTCTCGCATCTTTGTATCGCTGGTATGTTTGGGGGTTTGGCCTCTTCCTGTATTGATTCCATTTTTGTGTTTTCTGGTCTCTGGCCCTCTCGCAATTTCTGTTGAACCAATCCTGTTTCCTAGTTCTGCATCTCTGTTTTGGTATAAATTTTTTTGTGCCTTTATCATATATTTCACAAAACTTGACATACATCTCATTCACTTCCTTGCCTAGCAACCAGTCTGTCCAGTTATATTCACTAAAAAAATTTCTAAGGTTGCCATAATGTCCTCTCCTAAAGTCAGGATTTTCAATTACATCAACCTTTTTATTTTCTTCCAAATTATAACGCATTGCATACTTTATTCCGAAAAAGACATGGTCACTTTAACTTAAGGGAGGAAGGTACTGAATGTCAAATATTTTTTCCTCCTTCCTGGTAAATATCAAATCTAGCATGGAGTGTGTGTGTGTGTTTGTGTGTGTGTGTGTGTGTGTGTGTGTGTGTGTGTGTGTGTGTGTGTGTGTACTCACCTAGTTGTGCTTGCGGGGGTTGCGCTCTGGCTCTTTGGTCCCGCCTCTCAACTGTCAATCAACAGGTATACAGGTTCCTGAGCCTATTGGGCTCTATCATATCTACACTTGAAACTGTGTATGGAGTCAGCCTCCACCACATCACTTCCTAATGCATTCCATTTGTCAACCACTCTGACACTAAAAAAGTTCTTTCTAATATCTCTGTGGCTCATTTGGGCACTCAGTTTCCACCTGTGTCCCCTAGTGCGTGTGCCCCTTGTGTTAAACAGCCTGTCTTTATCAACCCTGTCAATTCCCTTGAGGATCTTGAATGTGGTGATCATGTCCCCCCTAACTCTTCTGTCTTCCAACGAAGTGAGGTTTAATTCCCGTAGTCTCTCCTCGTAGCTCATACCTCTCAGCTCGGGTACTAGTCTGGTGGCAAACCTTTGAACCTTTTCCATTTAGTCTAATGCTTGACTAGATATGGACTCCATGCTGGTGCCGCATACTCCAGGATTGGTCTGACATATGTGGTATATAATGTTCTGAAAGATTCCTTACACAAGTTTCTAAAGGCCGTTCTTATGTTAGCCAACCTGGCATATGCTGCTGCTGTTATCCTCTTGATATGAGCATCAGTGGACAAGTCTGGCGTGATATCAACCCCCAGGTCTTTCTCTCTCTCGGACTCTTGAAGTATTTCATCTCCCAAGTGATACCTTGTATCTGGTCTCCTGCTTCCTACCCCTATCTTCATTACATTACATTTGCTTGGATTAAACTCTAACAGCCATTTGTTCGACCATTCCTGCAGCTTGTCCAGGTCTTCTTGAAGCCTCAAGCTGTCCTCCTCTGTCTTAATCCTTCTCATAATTTTGGCGTCGTCAGCAAACATTGAGAGGAATGAGTCTATACCCTCTGAGAGATCATTTACGTATATCAGAAACAGGATAGGTCCAAGCACAGAGCCCTGTGGGACTCCACTGGTGACTTCACGCTAGTCTGAGGTCTCACCCCTCACTGTAACTCTCTGCTTCCTATTGTTTAGGTACTCCCTTATCACTTGGAGCGCCCTACCAGTTACTCCTGCTTGTTTCTCTAGCTTATGCATCAACCTTTTATGGGGTACTGTGTCAAAGGCTTTCCGACAGTCCAAAAAAATGCAGTCCGCCCACCCTTCTCTTTCTTGTTTAATCTTTTAATCTAATGTGTGTGTGTGTGTACTCACCTAGTTGTACTCACCTAGTTGTGTTTGCGGGGGTTGAGCTCTGGCTCTTTGGTCCCGCCTCTCAACCGTCAATCAACAGGTGTACAGGTTCCTGAGCCTATTGGGCTCTATCATATTTACACTTGAAACTGTGTATGGAGTCAGCCTCCACCACATCACTTCCTAATGCATTCCATTTGTCAACCACTCTGACACTAAAAAAGTTCTTTCTAATATCTCTGTGGCTCATTTGGGCACTCAGTTTCCACCTGTGTCCCCTTGAGCTTGTGCTCCTTGTGTTAAATAGCCTGTCTTTATCAACCCTGTCGATTCCCTTGAGAATCTTGAATGTGGTGATCATGACCCCCCTAACTCTTCTGTCTTCCAACGAAGTGAAGTTTAATTCCCGTAGTCTCTCCTCGTAGGAGGAGAGATGTGTGTGTGTGTGTGTGTGTGTGTGTGTGTGTGTGTGTGTGTGTGTGTGTGTGTGTGTGTGTGTGTGTGTGTGTGTGTGTGTGTGTGTGTGTGTGTGTGTGTGTGTGTGTGTGTGTGTGTGTGTGTGTGTGTAAATTACGAAGTAACTAACAAGTGATGAATTATGGGAAAATGTTTTATAATGAAGGTTATAAATACATGAAGACGCTTAACATTTGTTGAAATACACACACACACAAACGCTCTAATTTTCCTTGACCCCCACCTTCCCCCCACCCCCATCACCCACTCCCGCGCCCCCTTGTCATTCTTCCCCTCTACCCAATCACACTCCTCTGGCCGCTGAACATCGAACAGACGAGCTGACAGAGAGGCATTTTCGTCTATATCAATAAGAGATTGTTTTGTTCAAGGTTGGAGGCCAGAGGCTTGAGGCAAGTCTCACGAAGCTTTGCATGGTGACTTTTGAGTAAATGGCGAGTGTCATAGGCAGCCTAAGGTCGACCTTCTGGGGTCCTTCTTTATGAAGGATCAATGCAATCTGAAAAATGTGGGTTTGATTGTCCATTGTGTGGTTTCAACAGATTTTTAAGCCATTATTGACTTCGTATCAACGCCGATGACGTCGATTGCGTTGATTACGTTAGTTCAACGTCCTTAAACGTTGATTCACCAAGTGATTTACGTATGCCTCAACCTTTTCCACATCACATACTATCATCAATGATGAATTTAACGACTCAACACTGTAACTGCTCTTCGTTGGCTAATTTACTTTCAATGAAGGCGACATCTGATTAATATTACGTCTCTAGTAACCCGATAGAATCCTTCTCGCGATGCTGGTGGAGTCAAGATTTCCAGACGTAAATAATTCAGATTGGAATCTCTCTTCATGTCACCCTTGCATATCTCTCACGAAAGAAAATTTGCATTATTCCCGTTAGACAGAATATTAATATTTATTATGCCTTTGACTATATTATAAGCTTTCTTGCTAATGATCTTTCTGTGTTGAATTGTCTCTATATCAAATACACGTATTCCTCAATGTCTGTTAAATACTAGAGGAGTGAAAATATAATTAAGGTATATTTTCTCTTACTAAATGTTACATAGAATTTCCTCCCCAAATTCCCCAACATTTAAATTAAGGTCTGCGTGATGGATACAGGAAACTGCAGCTCATCTGCATACAGGGACACATGCATGTGTTGCCAACATGACAGTCCTCTGTCCCCAGACAGAGAGTTAGGCAGTCGCCTAAATCCTTTCGATTAGTTGGTGAATATATGATTAGTGTAAACTCTTGCAGGGAGGACATTCAGAGACTCCTAACCTCTTGTCTGTATTAGCAAGTTTCCCGATTATTTGTATGTTGTATTATTTGTATGTCAAATAAAGACAACTGTTTTGACTTTGAATTCCTGTATTTGGGAAGTAATAATATTATATGAATATATATATATATATATATATATATATATATATATATATATATATATATATATATATATATATATATATATATATATATATATATTAAAATGTCTGACAGACTCTTTGTCTCTGTGCGTGGCAGGAAGCCAGACGCTTTGGGAATCTCACAGTTTAACCCAGTTATTGCTCTTGGGTAGATGCCCAACATTGGTTGGTTGGGATTAGTGTCAAAGAGAGAGGGAGAGAACTTGATAACGTACATCCAAAAATGAACATAATAAAATGAACTGTAGGCTGTCGAGTTTATCGTGATCCTCTTGATATCGGTAGCAATTAAGAAAAAAGTTCCCTGTTTTCATAAACTTGGAATACCAATCCCTGGGGTCCGTTGGGTCCGTGGGGTCCTTGGGGTTCCTGGGGGGTTCTTGGGGGGCCCTTGGGGTCCCAAAGAACCTTCAGCAACAGCACCCTCTGTAAGAAGCCGCCATCCTCGTACAGACAGCCAAATAGTCTGATAGACATTTGAATGTATTTACATAGCCTAGTTGGGCGCTCAGGAGCCGACACAACACCAGGGTACAATATTACTAAGGAATATAGAACATTAAGAATAACAGGAGATCAAGTTATTTAATAAAACGATGACTGTAAAGACTGCTTTGAGTGAAGTTTTGTTAGTTTTGAGGATGATTAATAATGATCAAAGGTTCGTGTGGGAGTCACAAAGATTATTATTACTTCTGAGCATCCCAGGAGCCCTGAACACAGTCTTTCTGAAAAAGAAAACCTGAACGCTGTAAAATTGACCCGTACCTAGGAGTTCATCAATTATATACTATCTTACCTTCTCATACGTAGTGTTGGATCATTAGATCTTGCGTCTTCAAAACATTACTAAAATCGTTTTAGATGAACACGAAAGCACTCACGCAAGTTGAATAAAAACCCCACTTCATGTGTGTGTGAATTTTGTGAAAAGATTTACACCAAGTCTTTTGCACTCTTCTGAGTGCTTTGTCAAGGTCTGAGTGTGTGGCGAGGACGAGACTTTCATCTTAACGACTAATGCGAGTGCTATTCACACACACGTACACAAACAAACACGTGTGCGTGCACGCACGCCCGTACACACACACACACACACACGCCCATGGAATGCATTAGGGGGTGATGTGGTGGAGGCTGACTCCATACACAGTTTCAAGTGTAGATATGACAGAGCCCGATAGGCTCAGGAATCTGTACACCTGTTGGTTGACGGTTGAGAGGCGGGACCAAAGAGCCAGAGCTCAACCCCCGCAAACACAACTAGGTGAGTACACACACACACACACACACACACACACTCTCTCTCGACCCTCCCCACTCCTCCCGCATCCCACACACACACATAGGGGAGCCTGTGGCCGAGTGAACAGCTCGCTGGTCACGTGATCCTGTGGTCCCGGGTTCGATCCCGGGTGCGAGCGAGAAATGATTGGCAGAATTTCTTTCACCTTATGCCCCGGTTACCTAGCAGTAAATAGGTACCTGAGAGTTAGTCAGCTGTCACGGGCTGCTTCCTGGTGTGTGTGGGGGGGGGGGGGTGGAAAAAAAATAGTATTAATAGTAGAAACAGTTGAGAGGCCGGCCGAAAGAGCAGAGCTCAACCCCCGCATGCACAACTAGGTGAATACAACTATGTGAATGAATATAATAAGATTCGCATAAGCACACACGAGCGTGCGCGCTCTCCCTCTAACTCTCCCTTCTCTCTCACTATCTCCCCTCTCTTTCTCACTATCTCTCTCTCTCTCTCTCTCTCTCTCTCTCTCTCTCTCTCTCTCTCAGGCTCGGACAGTACAACAAGGGCAGAGACTGATTGATAAAGGTAGTATTCATGAGCAAAAACACAAATGAGAAACAGTTAGCAATGAAGAGCAGACTTTCAAATGAACGAAGTTCTAAAAAGAATTCCTGTAGAAGGATATGACAAGGGACAAGAGAATGAGGGCAGCAGCCATGAGGAAGGAGCACAGGGAGAGAGAAAGGAATCAGGGAACAACAACCCAGAACTCTACAATCCCAGAGGGAGAGGGGGGGGGGAGAACCCTCCACAAGCAGTTCAACACCCACAGTGGGAGAAGCACCACCCTCACCTTCCACCCAATAGATGCCCTACCTGCCCCAATCCCTACCAGACCCCTGCAGGTGCCCACCTAGGGCAACCTCCCCCTCCCCTTAGTGCCCACCTATGGCACCCTTCCCCCACCCTCCTCCCCAGGACCTCCCTTTTTCCCCACCCCCGAAACCCTCCCTTCTCCCCCATGCTGTTATGATACCAGGTTGCCTGAGAAACGAGTTTTCCCACTAAGAGTTATTCTGCCAGGCCTAACCTAACTAAGAGGTCAAAGAGACAGATGTGAAATATATATGTTAAACACTTGATTAATATTGATGAATTATTTAAAAGTATGAGCAGAGAATAAGTATATACGTGAATGACTTGACATGAGATGTGGAGAGTTTGCTGGAGGTGTGAGGCTCATTTCAGACGGTCTTGAACTTACTTGAGCTGAAGAAATCGTGATGGGGAGGACGCGCTCCATTCAGCCCCTGGTGAAGAAGGACCCCCGATTGTTATACCTTCAATAAGAAGGAAGTGGACTGACGTTTCGATTGAGGAATAAGTCTGTGGACGTTTCAACGCAAGTCTTGGACTGCAGGGAGAAAGTGGAGCAGTCTTTAAAGCAGTTTTGTAGGCACCTTAGAGCGCCCTGGTGGCGAACGCTAAGTCGATGAGCGCCGCGAGCGGACCAAATTCTGTGGTAAGCCATTTTAAACCAGTTGACAGTGATTGCCTGTAGTTGGTCGTGTGCCTGGTGACTGTAGCAAGTGTCTATTGATATATTAGGCATATTTTATTAATGCAGAAAGCCTAAATACGAGAATGGAGAGGAGGGAGCCAGCTGGAGAGACGAGCGGCGTGTCCTCTCTTTTTGGTTGCTTGAGGGCGACTGGGTGAGGGACACCTGGGAGGCGGAGGGTTCCCAGGGAAGGCGGAGAATGAACTCGCCCAGGCGTGGGGGAGTCACCTCATGGCCGGCGGAAATCGGAGGGATGTCGAGTGGAGACATTTATTGTGTAGTTTATTTTAGTTATATGTTTGTACAGGAACATCTTTATTGTGGTGTTAATGTGTTGCAGGTTTGTCTGGGGGAAAAGAGTTGCTGAGGGAACTTAGAGCCCAGAAGAGGAGTCAGTGGATGGAACTCCATGGCTATTTAATAAATACTGAGTTCTGTGGAAGAGCAGTCACCATAGTGAAGAGTTGGACCTCAAGTGCTTTAAAAGAGACCAATGTCGTCTATGCCTTCAAATGCCCACTTGGGGACTGTAAGCCTCAAAGAACTCAGTATATAGGCAAGACAACAACATCTCTTTCCAGGCGATTAACGATGCATAAGCAACAGGGCTCCATTAAAGAACATATAATCTCTTCCCACAACCAGACCATCACCAGAGAAGTCTTAACAAAAAAACACGGAAATCATCGATAGATACAGCGATAGAAGGCGGCTTGATATCTGCGAGGCACTACACATTAATAAGTGAACACCAGCAATCAACAGCCAATTAATGCACAACTATATTCTACCCACTTCAAGACTCCGCATCAATATAGAAGCATCAAGAAATATGGGCCTTTAGGCCCTTTGCATTTACTTCCATTCTTTCCCTTTAACTTTGCACAATATTACCCAATATTTCGTGTTCTATCTTGTGTTGAAAGTTTGTTTTCACCTCATCCAAAACTGTTGTAACATATCACCTCACCCAAATGCTGGCATATAAAATGAAAAGCCATTTGAATTAGAGCATAGTAAGAAATCTGTTTTAGTGTTTGCAGATTATAGTTGTGTGTGTAAACTAAAGTCTTTGAAATTGTAATAAGTTATTACGAAACGTGTTCAAATGTCGCATCAGACTAGAAATAACAATGAATTTTGGAGAACTGATTTTTCAATTACCATCTCCAGTGAAAACAACCATAAGAAATATTGAGAAAATTCGTGTTAGAATTATTAATCTTACTTTTCGGTCATATTTAATAATATTATATATATATATTATATATATATATATATTATATATATATATATATATATATATATATATATATATATATATATATATATATATATATATATATATATATAAAAGAGTACCACCTCTAGCTGGAAGAAGGGGGACCCATAGACTCGATGGAAACCACGCATAACGCATTAGAGGGAATGTTTAGATCCCCTCCAATACAGTTTCTGTGTGCTTTTCTCCTACCACCCCCTTCCTTTTTTATTTCTTGTGCTTTATTATGCATTTGATGGTTACAAGATATACATGGGTTGATACAAAAATAATAATGCAAAAAGGTGATTAAAGGTTATGGATCTCTTGAAAAACACAACAATGGGAAAAATTGATGAATGTCAAAGACGGGTTCGATCATTGTTGCAAGTCAAACACTTCTTCGAATTCCTCTGAAGTTGGACTAGTGCCCAAGACGCAACAGGCATTTCCCCTCTGAATCGCAATACTGAGGCGCTGGAACAAGAAACTTTTTGCTCTCTGGTCTTTTGTAGCGCTGATCAATTTGTCCCCCAATTCCTTCAGGAACTTCAATGCACATTTTCCCCACGAACCGAGGGTCTCCGAGCCGATCGGAACAAAGCTGTAGCAGTGTGCTAGACCTCTGTATTTAATAATTTTCTGCGATTCCCTGAAAGAAGCAGCACCACCGCTTTCACGTGTGCTGTAGTGGAGGTAGGTACTGGCCAGTGTGGCAGCGCACGTGTAGTCCCATACCACTTGCTTACCATCCTTCCAAGGTAGCAAGGTGACCCCATCAGGGCGCTTCTGAGGGTCGTTAGGTCTGGATAAGTTAGTTAGGTTAGGTTAGGTTAGATAGGTTAGGTAGTCGAAAAACAATTAATTCATGAAAACTTGGCTTATTAGTCAAATTGGGCCTTGCATAGTAGGCTGAGAAGTGCGTTCTGGCTACTAGGTACGACATATATATATATATATATATATATATATATATATATATATATATATATATATATATATATATATATATATATATATATATAAGACTTGGGGGCCTCGGAGTTCGAACAGCAATCGCAAATCGCCAACCTTCCTGTCCTCCTTATCAGCATCCGATGACCTTGTGAAGGAAATTCTACCTGCCCACCTACATCAGCTGGCTAGTGTACATGATCCCAATTTTACATGCTGTGCCACAGAGTGGGCCTCTCGTGCAGGCCCATCACCTCAACCACCATCCCCAAAAGCCCACAAGCAATCCAGCTGGGATGGCCCCATTGTAGACCAAGTTGCTGCAGAGTGCCTGGGTGCTGCAACAACACAACACGACATTGCTCGCCTCACAGCAGTAGCAGCACCACATGCAGGGGATTTCCTGTTAGCAACCCCAATGTCGGCAACTGGCACGCGTCTCACACCACACGCCCCCCGAATTGCTGTGGCCCTTCGCCTTGCTGCCCCAATCCTCACCAGATATAGGTGTATTTGCGGCGAGGTGGTGGCTGACAGGTACGGCCACCATGGCCTACTCTGCCAAAGCACAGGGGGATGGCACTCGAGGCACAGTGAAGTTAACGACATCATCAAGAGGAGCCTCACCACAACTGGGTGCCCAGCTGAAAGAGAGCCCCGTTACCTAACCCCCCGTAACTCTGATGCTCTTATTGGTCGCCCTTATGGTATCACAGTGAACCCCTGGAAGAATGGCAAGCAGTTGGTATGGGACTACACGTGCGTATCAACCCTGCCTAACACCTTACTTAACGTCAGTGTTACACAACCAGGTGGCGCTGCCACCCACAATGAAGCAGCCAAATCCCGTAGGTATAGAGAACTGGATCACCACTACAATTTTGTCCCCATTGCTTCTGAGACACTCGGCGCCTGGGGTAAAAGTGCTACCAGTTTTTTGAAGGAACTGGGTTCTAGGCTCATTGAAACAACAAAGGACCCAAGAGCTGCAAGCTTTCTTTTCCAGCGCCTCAGTGTGGCGATACAGAGGGGAAATGCGCACTGCATCCAGGGTTCCTGATCTGAGGAGCTGGAGGAACTCGACAATCTATGATAACCATCTTTGTAACCCATATGTAACTCCTTTTTTGTAACAAAGTTCAAATAAAGTAAATATATATGTGTATATACAAAAGAATGGGGGTGGTAGGAGAAGATAATATTAGTGTTCAGTGAGAAACCACAAGGTCTCCTCTGAATACTTTTTATTTTCTTCTCCGAGGCTATGGGTCCCCACATTGGCACCAGAGGTGGTACCCTCACAAACCCTATATATATATATATATATATATATATATATATATATATATATATATATATATATATATATATATATATATATATATATATATATTATATATATATATATTATATGTATATATTATATATATTATATATATATATATATATATATATATATATATATATATATATATATATATATATATATATATATATATATATATATATATGTCGTACCTAGTAGCCAGAACGCACTTCTCAGCCTACTATGCAAGGCCCGATTTGCCTAATAAGCCAAGTTTTCCTGAATGAATATATTTTTTCTAATTTTTTTCTTATGAAATGATAAAGCTACCCATTTCATTATATATGAGGTCAATTTTTTTTATTGGAGTTAGAATTAACGTAGATATATGACCGAACCTAACCAACCCTACCTAACCTAGCCTAACCTATCGTTATAGGTTAAGTTAGGTTAGGTAGCCGAAAAAATTAGGTTAGGTTAGGTAGGTTAGCTAGTCGAAAAAACATGATTTCATGAAAACTTGTCTTATTAGGCAAATTGGGCTTTGCATAGTAGGCTGAGAAGTGCGTTGTGGCTACTAGGTACGACATATATATATATATATATATACATATATATATATATATATATACATATATATATATATATATATATATATATATATATATATATATATATATATATATATATATATATATATGTCGTACCTAGTAGCCAGAACTCACTTCTCAGCCTACTATGCAAGGCCCGATTTGCCTAATAAGCCAAGTTTTCATGAATTAATATATTTTCTCTAATTTTTTTCTTATGAAATGATAAAGCTACCCCATTTCATTTGTGTATGAGGTCAATTTTTTTATTGTAGTTAAAATTAACGTAGTTATATGACCGAATCTAACCAACCCTACCTAACCTAACCTAACCTATCTTTATAGGTTAGGTTAAGTTAGGTAGCCGAAAAAGTTAGGTTAGGTTAGGTTAGGTAGGTTAGGTAGTCGAAAAACAATTAATTCATGAAAACTTGGCTTATTAGGCAAATTGGGCCTTGAATAGTAGGCTGAGAAGTGCGTTCTGGCTACTAGGTACGACATATATATATATATATGTCGTACCTAGTAGCCAGAACGCACTTCTCAGCCTATTATGCAAAGCCCAATTTTAACTCCAATAAAAAAAAATAGACCTCATACATAATAAAATGGGTAACTTTATCATTTCATAAGAAAAATATTAGAGAAAATATATTATTTCAGGAAAACTTGGCTTATTAGGCAAATCGGGCCTTGCATAGTAGGCCGAGAAGTGCGTTCTGGCTACTAGGTACGATATATATATATATATATATATATATATATATATATATATATATATATATATATATATATATATATATATATATATATATATATATATATAACTGAAAACTCACACCCCAGAAATGACTCGAACCCATACTCCCAGGAGCAACGCAACTGGTATGTACAAGACGCCTTAATCCACTTGACCATCACGACCGGACATAATGAGGTGATAGCCGAGGCTATTTGAACTACCCCACCGCCGGCACTCGGGTAGTAATCTTGGGCATAGCATTTTACCAAATCACCTCATTCTTTGGGGCACACGTGAGGAACATAAATGCGAACAAGGCTGAATGGTCCCCAGGACAATATGCAACTGAAAACTGAGTATGGGTTCGAGTCACAATCTGAACACCAGTTGATTGACAGTTGAGAGGCCGTGCCAAAGAGCCAGAGCTCAACACCCGCAAACACAATTAGGCGAGTACAACTAGGTTTGAGCACTACCTCCACGATCAGTCAGCCTCAATAAATCCCTGAACTATATGTTTAACTGATCTCTAATCCTGTCTATGAAGGACAGAAGAAAATGTATATATGCTGGTTAACATTGTAAATGTGTGGCCACGTTTGTGTTAGAAAAAAAAACAGCCTGTGTCACAGTGACACATAGTTTTGGTCCTAGGTAGTGTACAGCTACGCAGTATTCAGCATATAGCGAATTATTAGAACGTTAAATAAGAACAAAATGAAGAAAGAGTGTTGACATAATGGAGCCACCAGCGAGCAGCAGCGAGGAGTGGACCACGTGGGGAGTGAAGCCAACCCAACCCCGATATACAGAAATCTATAAGACTCACCGAGGTTGTGTTAGCAGAGCAGCAGGCAGAGAAGTACCTCTCTCTAGGTCATCAATTAAGGTGTACATTTAGAGTTTCAATATTAACCAGAGTAATAGAGGTTCCTATCAAACCTAGTGTGTTTGTGGCTCAGGAAAACAGGACACGCATGGCCATATACAAGCGTCCACACACAGGATTATTGACATCTATAGCTACAGAAATACTATATTTCTATAATAGAGAAACTACAGAAATAACAGATCACCGGAGAGCTGGGAGAGATACCAGCGGGCCAGAAATGAGTACCTCAGAGTGAGGAGGGAAGCAGAGAGACAGTATGAAAATGACATAGCGAGTAAAGCCAGGACCCAACCAAAGCTGCTACACAGCCACATCAGGAGGAAAACAGCAGTGAAGGAACAAGTGATTAAACTGCGAAAAAGGGAGAACAGATATAAAGAGAATGACAAGGAGGTGTGTGAAAAACTGAACAAGAGATTCCAGGAGGTCTTCACAATAGAACAAGGAGAATCCTCTGCACTAATTGAGGAGGCGGCGAACCAAGCAACCATGGAGGAATTTGACCGCACCAGTGATGAGGGAGAAGACCTTGGCTCTCCATCTTCCACCCCTCTTCCCTTTAAACACCTGTTAAATACACCATAGGATGGCGTGCCCTCACCCCAAGCAATCTTGACACCCCAAGGAAGGGGTGTCTGTGTGGAGACTGGTGGGGGGAGGGTTGTGTGTGTGTGGAGACTGGGGGGGGGGTGGAGGAGGATGGTGTGTGTGGAGACTGGGGGGGGTGGAGGAGGATGGTGTGTGTGGAGACTGGGGGGGTGGAGGAGGATGGTGTGTGTGGAGACTGGGGGGGGGTGGAGGAGGATGGTGTGTGTGGAGACTGGGGGGGGGGAGGAGGATGGTGTGTGTGGAGACTGGTGGGGGGAGGGTTGTGTGTGTGTGGAGACTGGGGGGGGTGGAGGAGGATGGTGTGTGTGGAGACTGGGGGGGGGTGGAGGAGGATGGTGTGTGTGGAGACTGGGGGGGTGGAGGAGGATGGTGTGTGTGGAGACTGGGGGGGGTGGAGGAGGATGGTGTGTGTGGAGACTGGGGGGGGGGGAGGAGGATGGTGTGTGTGGAGACTGGGGGGGGGTGGAGGAGGATGGTGTGTGTGGAGACTGGGGGGGGTGGAGGAGGATGGTGTGTGTGGAGACTGGGGGGTGGAGGAGGATGGTGTGTGTGGAGACTGGGGGGGTGGAGGAGGATGGTGTATGTGGAGACTGGGGGGGGGGAAGAGGATGGTGTGTGTGGAGACTGGGGGGGTGGAGGAAGATGGTGTGTGTGGAGACTGGGGGGGGGGTGGAGGAGGATGGTGTGTGTGGAGACTGGGGGGGTGGAGGAGGATGGTGTGTGTGGAGACTGGGGGGGGGAGGAGGATGGTGTGTGTGGAGACTGGGGGGGGGGGGAGGAGGATGGTGTGTGTGGAGACTGGGGGGGTGGAGGAGGATGGTGTGTTTGGAGACTGAGGGGGGGGGAGGAGGATGGTGTGTGTGGAGACTGGGGGGGTGGAGGAGGATGGTGTGTTTGGAGACTGAGGGGGGGGGGGGAGGATGGTGTGTGTGGAGACTGGGGAGGAGGAGGGTTGTGTGTTTGGAGACTAGGGAGGGAGGGTGGTGTGTGTGTGGAGACTGGGGGGGAGGAGGGTTGTGTGTTTGGAGACTAGGGAGGGAGGGTGGTGTGTGTGGAGACTGAAGGGGGAGGGTGGAGTGAGTGGAGACTGGGGGGAAGGTGCTGTGTTTGGAGACTGGGGGGGGGGAGGAGGGTGATGTGTGTGTGGAGACTGGGGGGGGGGGTGGTGTGTGTGGAGACTGAAGGGGGAGGGTGGAGTGAGTGGAGACTGGGGGGAAGGTGCTGTGTTTGGAGACTGGGGGAGGAGGAGGGTGATGTGTGTGTGGAGACTGGGGGGGAGGAGGGTTGTGTTTGAGTGGAGACTGGGGGGGGGGAGGATGGTGTGTGTGTGTGGAGACTGGGGGGGGGGCATGAGGGTGGAGTGTGTGGAGACTGGGGGGGGGGAGGAGGGTGGTGTGTATGGAGACTGGGGGGGAGGAGGGTGGCTTGTTTGGAGACTGGGGGGAGAGGGTGGTTTGTGTGGAGACTGGGGTGAAGAGGGTGGTGTGTGTGTGTGTACTCACCTAGTTGTACTCACCTAGTTGTGCTTGCGGGGGTTGAGCTCTGGCTCTTTGGTCCCGCCTCTCAACCGTCAATCAACAGGTGTACAGGTTCCTGAGCCTATTGGGCTCTATCATATCTACACTTGAAACTGTGTATGGAGTCAGCCTCCACCACATTGCTTCCTAATGCATTCCATTTGTTAACCACTCTGACACTAAAAAAGTTCTTTCTAATATCTCTGTGGCTCATTTGGGCACTCAGTTTCCACCTGTGTCCCCTAGTGCGTGTGCCCCTTGTGTTAAACAGCCTGTCTTTATCAACCCTGTCGATTCCCTTGAGAATCTTGAATGTGGTGATCATGTCCCCCCTAACTCTTCTGTCTTCCAACGAAGTGAGGTTCAATTCCCGTAGTCTCTCGGGTACTAGTCTGGTGGCAAACCTTTGAACCTTTTCCAGTTTAGTCTTATGCTTGACTAGATATGGACTCCATGCTGGAGCCGCATACTCCAGGATTGGTCTGACATATGTGGTATATAATGTTCTGAAAGATTCCTTACACAAGTTTCTAAAGGCCGTTCTTATGTTAGCTAACCTGGCATATGCTGCTGATGTTATCCTCTTGATATGAGCTTCAGGGGACAGGTCTGGCGTGATATCAACCCCCAGTTCTTTCTCTCTCTCTGACTCTTGAAGTATTTCATCTCCCAAGTGATACCTTGTATCTGGTCTCCTGCTTCCTACTCACATTCCTACTTCTCACATCCAGCTCCAATAGGTGCTTCTTGACCTCATCTCTTGTAATTTCGAACCTTTCCAAGGTCACCCGGTTTGCTGCCACCTCTCCTAGCGCCGTGACTTCTCCCTGTTCTATTGTAAAGACCTCCTGGAACCTTTTGTTGAGTTCTTCACACACCTCTTTGTCAATCTCTGTGTACCTGTCCTCGCCCACCCTTAGTTTCATCACCTGTTCCTTCACTGTTGTCTTCCTCCTGATGTGACTGTGTAGTATGTGTGTGTGTATGTGTGTGTGTGTGTGTGTGTGTGTGTGTGAAGAGTGGGGGGGGGGGGGAGGGTGGTGTGTGTGGAGAATGGGGGGGGGGGGAAAGGAGGTGTGTGTGGAGACTTGGGGGGTGGTGTGTGTGGAGACTGGGGGGGGGAGGGTGGTGTGTGTGGAGACTTGGGGGGTGGTGTGTGTGGAGACTGGGGGGGGAGGGTGGTGTGTGTGGAGACTGGGGGGGGGAGGGTGGTGTGTGTGGAGACTGGGGTGGGAGGATGGTGTGTGTGGAGACTGGGGGGAGGGAGGGTGGTGTGTGTGGAGACTGGGGGGGGGGGAGGGTGGTGTGTGTGGAGACTGGGGGGAGGGAGGGTGGTGTGTGTGGAGACTGGGGGGGGAGGGTGGTGTGTGTGGAGACTGGGGGGAGGGAGGGTGGTGTGTGAGGAGACTGGGGGGAGGGAGGGTGGTGTGTGTGGAGACTGGGGGGGGAGGGTGGTGTGTGTGGAGACTGGGGGGAGGGTGGTGTGTGTGGAGACTGGGGGGCGGGGGGGGGGAGGGTAGGGGTGGAAGTTGGTGTGTATGGAGACTTGGTGGGGGGGGGAGGGTGGTGTGTTTGGAGACTAGGGGGGGTGGAGGGGGGGGGTTGTGGAGACTGGGGGGGTGAGGGTGGTGTGTGTGTGGAGTTTGGGGGGAGGGATGGTGGATTAGGTTTTAAGTTAATGTTTTAAGAACATAATAATAGAATCACTAATATGCACACCATACTTTTGAGTATAGCGATTATTCACAACTTTTATTATATAAATATATCACAATACACACTATTGAATAATATTACTGCTAAAAACTAAGAAAAAATCAATCCGATACACAAAAATAATTAAGTGATATTATCTTTGTGGTAACGCCCGCCTGTCAGCGCGGGTGATGCTGACCGGCTCTGACGACTACACTGTCAACGCCCACTTCTTGCCAGACTTCCTCGGTCAATTGCGCCCAAAATATGTCACCTACGATTTATTTTTTATTTTTCCCATGTTCAGGGAACACATTTTAACATTTTAAGATGATGCAATAATTTAAAAAAAAAAAATCTTGCTCACAGTGGTGTAATGTCCTCAGGACCCCTGAGCAGTGGAAGTGTTAAACATTTGTCAAAATCTCCCTGATAGCGCCTGAGCGGCAAAAGACACGTGAGACTGAACAATGTTAAACTAACACCTGCTACATAAAACACTGTTCAACATTCATTGTAACGGGGGGGGGGGGAGGGGGGACAGTTCTCGTTTCACCATTATCCCGCCCCTAGTTAGCTATTCTAGAATTTCCCCAAAGTTCCTACTGCATCTTCTCCAGTTCAACACCTTGTAACCTAGGTGCTACATCCACAAGGCATTGTAACTGGATCAGCTACCCGTAACTCTAGAGAACTCTAGAACATTTCACTGCCACAAAGGAATAAGAGAACCGAAATGAAAGAAATTGATAATGAAGTAAGGAGTGAGGGTTCGGGGTGAGAGAGGTAGAGAGGAGGGAGGAGTAGGTGGGAGGAGTAAGAAGGGTCGTCAGGTGAAAGGGAAAGGGGAAGAGAGACGGAGGGAGAGGAGAGGGAGTAGGAAGTGAGTAGGGGAGGTAGAAGTAGAAGGGTGGATAATTAGAAGTAGAAATGCTGAAATTGCTGCCACCATACATTATAGTCAGTACATACAAGACAAGGAATGGAACTTGTCTGTATCAAAAGATATAATATATATATATATATATATATATATATATATATATATATATATATATATATATATATATATATATATATATATATATATATATATATTAAATAAAACACCTTTACGGTGTTACAGGGTAGACAAACATGGATTATTTAACACGGGTGGCACGCGCACAAGAGGACACAGGTGGAAGCTGAGTACCCAAATGAGCCACAGAGTCATTAGAAAGAACTTTTTCAGTTTCAGAGTAGTTAGTAAATAGAACGCACTAGAAAGTGATGTGCTGGAGGCTGACTCCATACAAAGTTTCAAATGTACATATGATAGAGCCCAGTAGGCTAAAGAATCTGTACATCAGTTGATTGACGATTGAATGGCGGGACCAAAGAGCTAAAGCTCAACCCCTGCAAGTACAACTAGGTGAGTACACACAGACACACTATGCAACACTGTTTAGAATCAACGTTTAGAAAAGATAAGAACTACACTCTCCCAATAAAAACTCCAGGTGGAATTGAACACTTTTGAAAGATTCTTAAAGAAATGGTTGTTTGACTTTAATCCTAATAAATGCAAGCTCTTAGTATAAGAAATAGGGAAATGTGGGCAATAAGGAGAGTATAAGATGTTGGAATGGCAAATGCTTTCCAGAAGTATGGGGACAAGTCTCGAAAATAGGGTATGCATATATTAACATCATATTAAAATAGGTTAAACTTACAAAAATACTAAAATAAGTTAAACTCATCGGCATAGGTATAGGTGGCAAACATTCGCCTAATCTTCACATTCTTTAAACTGGAAACTTCCAAGACATTGTGAAATGCCTTTGTTAAACCAGAACTAAAATATTTAGCCGTAGTGAAATACTTCCCAGTTAAATCACAACATAAAAATTGTGAAAGTCAAAATAATTGTGCGAAACCATGTCCCTGAGAGTAGTGGACCGAGATACAAGGAAAAGCTAAGAGATCAAGACCTAATCAGTCATAAAAGTCCAGAAAACGAGCAGACATGATTACGACGTACAAAATTCTTCAAGGCATTAACGACGTAGACAAGTAACTAAATGCTAGAAGTTTAAATGAACTCTGTGGGTGTAAGAAATCACTCTGTGTAAGTGTGGTGAGCAAGAAGAAATAGTACAAGAGAAGAAATAATTAAAAGTAATAGGATACGTAACATTTGCAATAGTCGATATAGAGAATAAAAGACATGGCCCAGGAGCTGGAACTTACAAGTACATATAGGTGAGCACTTAAGCACATACGCTAGTGTGAAAAGATATATAAAATTCTACATGGGTAATTATAACAAATTACGCGCAAGGCAGCTGTCCTTACGACTAAATAAATATCAACAATGGCTTTAAAACCAGCTAAAAGTGTGGTTTTTATGACCTTGTGGCGTGTGTACACGGAATTTCACTCGGCATCTTTCGAAAGACAAACATTTCTGGACATAGTATCTTTCCAAATGCATTCAGTAAGCCTTCTCAATGAAAACTTTACTTGCAACTTATCTTGCACATAAATCAGACGTCGAATGACTGTACTTTATTGATCCCATTAATATCAGTGCATTAAGATATAATCAAGTGCCCTTCCTTCCTTCCCTCCTTCCTCTCGTCCCTAAAAAAATATTTAAAAGTTTTAATTTAATCTGAAAAAAGATTATGGTGTATATATTAAAACACTAAAACTGGTGCATACCGCCAAATTCATTGTTTTGTTATATACACACGTAGCTAATTCCATTAAATTTAGAACCGTAGCATATACCGCATATCTATTACTCGCATATTAAGGTGTTGTTGTCTATTTATTTATAATTTGGCCGGGAGCTACGTTATATGATTAGCAATGATGCAACTGCAACAATTGTTACAATGGAATTCTATCCCATGGAATTATGAATATACTAAGCAATTGTATAATGAAAATACTAACTCATAGATATATTGAATGATCACCCATACAATGTTGAATAAACGCAATCATAGCATGTTGAACGTACTAAGCAATATTAAACAAAATAAGCAAGACATTCTTTATCGCCTATACTTATTTTATAATGAATAAACAAACCCATAGTATACTGAATATACTAATCCAATTGGTGTACTGATTACATTAAGCTACGGTATATTAAATACACTACGCTAATGTAAACTTCTACTTCAGGAATACTATGTTGTTGTTGTTGAGTTAGGGGCGACGACGATCGTGGGATCGGATGCGCCCCGGCGTACCCGTGAAGGGTGAATCGCAAAGCCAGGAAAAGCGAAACGCCAAGCCAAAACGCGAAACGAGTGACGCCAAGCACTAGAAACTAATACGCCACATGGCAAAGCAACGCACAAAGGGAGAGGCAGAAGCACATAATAGAACAGGGCAAACAAACAGCCAAACGGGCACACAGCATGTCATAGAGCAAATACACAAGAAATCAGAGCACATACTTGCCCGGGAACCTGGCCTGCAGGAACCGTACATTAAACGCCTCCCAGAACACCCATTGCAAAGGGTCCCGTCCATCCACCGGGGACGCCATAACATCCGGAACTGGGGCAGCAAACACCTGCAAACTGGGGACCCAGATGGTAGTACTCATGAGGCGAGAAGTCGCTACTCGCCCCCACAGAAAGGGAACTTGCCCACCACGAAAGCACTCCGGTCCGTCAGACAGCAGAAAATCAGCAATCTTCGACCAGTGACCCGGCGGCATCACAGACGCTGGCAACATGTCCCCCAGGGCCCCAACGCGCACCCGCACCACAGGGATACCCGCGGCCCTGGGCACACCACCAGACGACAGCAGGAAACCCGGACGGCGCGCATCCTTCCGTAACGTCACCACCAGGCCACGCCCAGCACCAGAGTCCACACCATCCCTGGCAGCAGAAGCCACCACCCCCCACTGTGGAGAATCCCCCGGCGGAGAAAGAACTGAAGGCACGTCCGAGACACAGGCACCAGCACCAGCAGGCACATGGACCTCCGCCACCACGAACCACGGAGACATCGACGCATCCTTATCCACACTGTCGATACCCGAAGACCCGCAGTCACTGAAGTCACCAACGTCGGCCCAGGCAGAAGACGAACGCCGGGAACGTTTCGGCACCGGCCGGATATCGCCAGAGCCGGTAAGTGACCCAGAAACACAGGTACCACGAGCCGAAGGAACCGACGCCCGACACAGAACGGCAGCAGCCTCCACCACAGGGGGAACCGGGCCACACACAGCAGGAGGCTCCGCAGCCACCCCATCACCAAGCACATCCGGGACCCGAGTCACGGACACAGGGCCAGGCGCAGCATCAGAAGACGAGGGAGAAGACAGCGACGTCACACAGGGAGCTCCAGGAAGGCCCACAGGAGCAGCTGGAACAGTGACAGGGTCAGGCAGACCAACCGACGGTAGCTCAAGAACCGGAGGAGGGACGGCAACAACCGGAGGAACGGCAGGCGCCGCCGGGGAAGCTGCAGCAGCAAACGGGACGCGCACCACCTCATCAACATCACTAGAGACTGCCTCCAGAGGGAGCGGCGGGAAATTCTCGTCGCGGAACAAGTTGACAGGAGCAGTAGGGGCCTCAGAGCACCCGGCAGCCTGATGCCCCAACAGGCCACACCGGAAACAGGTACGAGGCTGCCGGGCATAATGCACCCGGTTGTAGTATCCCATAAGTCGGACAGAAGAAGGTATATCCGACCGCAGGCGCATCCTCAATGTGCGAATGTTGGTACGCCTCCCAGCATACCGCCCCGAGGAGAGCGTGTTCACCCGCACGCTGACAACAGTACCAAACCCCCCGAATTAACGCCGGAGGAGGTCATCAGAGAACTCCAGGGGCGCACCATGGATACTGACAGAAGTCAGGGCACCACTGCGGTCCGAAATCGCCACAGAGCCGGCATTGTCAGGCAACGGCAACGTACGCCCCCAGTACCGACGGAGGAAGTCCTGGTATTCGTCCTCCCCCACGAACTTAATGACAACCCGACGGGCCGTAACTAGCTCCACACCGTAAACAGCTTCCACCGGGATACGAAGCATGTCACACATCACCATCTCGATGGTCAGATAACCAGCCTTACAAGTGAACTCCAGGCCCACGGAGTTCACACGCTGAACAGGAGGAAGATGGCCCCCCATGTCAGAACTGCCACATCAACGCATCCAGGCAGGCAACAAAACTAGTAGGGCAGGGACGCCCACACCACCTGGCGACCAAAACAGCAAACAACTCCAACAGCCACGGAGGGTCGGTAAATGTCCTGACTCCACGGCCGCTAGCAGTCGACCGCCAGGAATACTATGTATCACTGCTTTGTGGAAATATTTATATCTTTGTTTCAAGTAAAAAAAAATTAGTTTTATAAAAGTAAAAACTTGTAGTTTTATAGACACAACATTTTTCGATGTTTCCCCATGATTTGACTAAATGTAAACTGTCAGCAGAACTATTCGTATACTTTGCGTCATTATATACTGGAATGTGAAAAAACGCGGAATTCACAGATAACACCACCAGTGGTGTCCAAGAAATGTGTAAGTACTTCATTCATAATGATGTGCTACCCGAAATCTTATCGAAGTGTCCAAAATTTGCTTACTGTAGGTAATGCATGCACATGATTATAAAGCTGCCGCCCAGTTGGATGGGTGTGGAGTAAGACTAGTAACTGTGTGACCCACTATAGATGTAAAGTGCCTTGTATAGTGACTGTTGTGAGCCTCTTGTTGAATCCCTTGTGATACAAAAGATTATTGATGTGTGTATCTGTGTAGGTGATTAAACATGTATGTATATATGTATATGTATATATATGTACATGTATGAGTATGTTAGTATATTTTGGTAGCAGTCTTTCCTGTAGACATATATTATTAAATATGACCGAAAAAGTAAGATTAATAATTCTAACACGAATTTTCTCAATCTTTCGTACATTTCGCTTCACTGTTGGAGGTAAATCAAAAATCAATTCTCCAAAATTCATTTTTATTTCTAGTCTGACGCGACACGAGCGCGTTTCGTAAAACTTATTACATTTTCAAAGACTTTAGTTCACAAATACACAACTGAATAGAACTTATGCATCTCCGATTTTATATCTACATTTGAGTGAGGTGGAAGGGGTGATGTGGCATTAACACAAGACAGAACAAAATGTGGTATTAATAGGGTATTAATTTCATCAACACAAGACAGAACACGAAACAATGGATATTGAGTAGAAGTGTTTGTAGAAAGCCTATTGGTCCATATTTCTTGATGCTTCTATATTGGAGCGGAGTCTTGAGGTGGGTAAAATATAGTTGTGCAATAATTGGCTATTGATTGCTGGTGTTGACTTCTTGATGTGTAGTGCCTCGCAAACGTCAAGCCGCCTGCTATCGCTGTATCTATCGATGATTTCTGTGTTGTTTACTAGGATTTCTCTGGCGATGGTTTGGTTGTGGGATGAGATTATATGTTCCTTAATGGAGCCCTGTTGCTTATGCATCGTTAAACGCCTAGAAAGAGATGTTGTTGTCTTGCCTATATACTGTTTTTTTTGGAGCTTACAGTCCCCAAGAGGGCATTTTAAGGCATAGACGACGTTAGTCTCTTTTAAAGCGTTCTGTTTTGTGTCTGGAGAGTTTCTCATGAGTAGTCTGGCCGTTTTTCTGGTTTTATAGTAAATCGTCAGTTGTATCCTCTGATTTTTGTCTGTAGGGATAACGTTTCTATTAACAATATCTTTCAGGACCCTTTCCTCCGTTTTATGAGCTGTGGAAAAGTAGTTCCTGTAAAATAGTCTAATAGGGGGTATAGGTGTTGTGTTAGTTGTCTCTTCAGAGGTTGCATGGCTTTTCACTTTCCTTCTTATGATGTCTTCGACGAAACCATTGGAGAAGCCGTTATTGACTAGGACCTGCCTTACCCTACAGAGTTCTTCGTCGACTTGCTTCCATTCTGAGCTGTGGCTGAGAGCACGGTCGACATATGCGTTAACAACACTCCTCTTGTACTTGTCTGGGCAGTCGCTGTTGGCATTTAGGCACATTCCTATGTTATTTTCCTTAGTGTAGACTGCAGTGTGGAAACCTCCGCCCTTTTCCATGACTGTTACATCTAGAAAGGGCAGCTTCCCATCCTTTTCCATCTCGTAAGTGAAACGCAGCACGGAACTCTGCTCAAATGCCTCCTTCAGCTCCTGCAGATGTCTGACATCAGGTACCTGTGTAAAAATGTCGTCAACATACCTGCAGTATATGGCCGGTTTCAAGTTCATGTCGACTAAGACTTTTTGCTCGATGGTACCCATGTAGAAGTTTGCAAACAGGACACTTAGGGGAGAACCCATGGCGACCCCATCTACTTGCTTATACATGTGCCCATCCGGGCTCAAGAAGGGTGCCTCTTTAGTACAAGCTTGGAGTAGTTTCCTCAGAATATTTTCTGGTATGTCAAGAGGAGTACAGGCTGGATCACGATACACTCTGTCGGCTATCATTCCGATTGTCTCGTCCACAGGTACGTTGGTAAACAGCGATTCTACGTCCAACGAGGCTCTTATCCCTGTGGCCCGTGTGCCCCGCAGTAAGTCAAAAAATTCTTTTGGAGACTTCAGGCTGAAGGCGCAAGGAACATAAGGAGTCAGCAGGCCGTTGAGTCGCTTCGCCAGTCTGTACGTGGGTGTGGGTATCTGGCTAATGATTGGCCGAAGTGGGTTTCCAGGCTTGTGCGGCTTGGCATTTCCATACGCATATCCAGGTTTATATTCCCCAATGATCTTTGGCAGGTGGAGTCCGGATTTCTTGGCGTTCACAGTTTCGATCAGTTTGTTGACCTTTGCTTTTAATTCGGCTGTAGTGTCTTTCGTTACCCTTTGGAACTTAGTTTGGTCAGAGATCATGATGTTCATTTTCGCCAGATATTCGTCTTTTTTAAGAATGACATATATTGGCGACTTGTCACCTCTCCTGACAACTATCTCCTTGTTCTCACGAAGGCTTTTAGCTGCCGCTTTAAGCTCGGGGGATAGTATGGTGCTTCTGTAGTTGCCTCGATTCTTTCCTCCTTCTGCAATAAGTTCTGCTTGTAAGGTATCTTTGGTAGTGACCTTCGTTTGTGTCTCGAGGTCGAATATGTCGTCCAACAGAATTTCCAACTCTACTTTCCGGGCCATCTCACTCGGTCAGGACATACCTTACAGTTTATGCCCAGATTTAGGAGAGTGACTTGGTCCTCAGTGAGGTTAATTCCTGCAAGGTTCAGGAAGCCATCTCTTGGTCGTGGAATTGCCATAGGTCCTCCATATAATGTTGTTAGTTTCTTGATAATCCTTGTTTCAGTGCTGAGGTGATGTTGGTCTGTGAGGATGTCGAGGTGTTGTTCAATGCGGGTACGAACATTGACTTGTGTTGATGAATGTCTTGTGTTGATGAAATTAATACCCTATTAATACTCTTGTTCTGTCTTGTGTTGATGAAATTAATACCCTATTAATACCACATTTTGTTCTGTCTTGTGTTAATGCCACATCACCCCTTCCACCTCACTCAAATGTAGATATAAAATCGGAGATGCGTAAGTTCTATTCAGTTGTGTATTTGTGAACTAAAGTCTTTGAAAATGTAATAAGTTTTACGAAACGCGCTCGTGTCGCGTCAGACTAGAAATAAAAATGAATTTTGGAGAATTGATTTTTGATTTACCTCCAACAGTGAAGCGAAATGTACGAAAGATTGAGAAAATTCGTGTTAGAATTATTAATCTTACTTTTTCGGTCATATTTAATAATATATGTATGAGTATGTGTACATGTATATATAACATTAATAATTTTGTAACTAGCGTCAAAAGATTGTTATTTGCTTAGCTAAAGGAATTAGAGGGTTCAGTTCCTGAATCGATTATGTGCCTCTGTAAACCCTTACACCACCGCCCACGGGATGGGGTATGGGGTGCATAATAAAAAAAGAAATTGATTCTCCTATCACTGTGTCGCATTTCGAACGTAGAAACAATTGTATTTTTTGTATCCTAATCATTTATAATCAATGTCTCTATTCATTATATGTATAATGAATGAGAGAATTGTAAATATTATAGTCATTAAATATTACTAAACAGATATCAATGTTACCTAAAATGATTTGATTTATTTACAGCCAGATAAGTTTATTATTATAAAGTCATCATATAATAGCGTAATATTTGATGACTGTATAATTCCTATAAAGAATCAATAAATAAACTAATACCAGTGACATTATGAATATGTAATTAGTAACTATAAACAGTATTTTAAGTCTTCCTTTCTGTTTTACAGACATACATATACACACAAAAGTTCCATCAAACATATGCACACTAAAGTTCCACCATTGTAACCTCGACCTTTAAGTCCCCTTGCAATAGTAGGGAAGGAGGGATGTTTAACCCTCCAACCCACCCTCTCAACTTACAATCTACAACTAATTGTGAATTGATGGAAGGTAATCCGTCAATTCACAATCCTCAACTCCCAATCCTTCTTGTGACTTACGATGATAAGGCCTCAACACACATAAAACGTCTATTCCAACCTCCTCTTGAACTTGAACAGTCCTCCTCACCAGGGGCCCACCAACACCCCTCCCTAATAGGATAACAATGGTGGTTAATTTATCTAACTTTGTTAATTGAGCCCAATGTGTTAAACTCAAGAGCTGTGGAGGGAGTTATCTTGCGAGGTGAGTACAGCATCCTTGGGCACTTAAGTCTCCATAACTATAATTACAGCACGCACGAAAATGGTAAAACAACTTTCACACCCGGGTTTGTTAAATCTTAATAAACGAACGTAGAATACAGAATGAAATAAGAACGTACCTAAAAATTTGTGGCTTTCGGCCCTTCAAAGACTATTCGGACACTTACCTGTAATGGTATGAAAGCACATTATTGTTATTATATAAGAAAATCATTTGAAAACTTTTTCATCCTCATACACAACAAGTATTATATAATTATCACATAATCGGTCACATTTGAATTTAAGGGGACACTTGAGGTTGAAAAAGCTCCGTACCTTTTTTTTCTTTGAAGGATTTAGGCACTGTAGCAGGTGGCTAACCACATGCTGCCTGTCTATCCAGGTATAACAGTGGTGGAGTATCCAGTTCTGGATACTCCGGAACAGTCTACACTTCTTCCACATTATTAACCACATTGCACATTCAGGTCTTGACACAGCAAATACGAATAATTTTAGGAGGCCGCTGAAATACTTAACTAAACTTTTCTACTGGCCATACTAATGGCAACACGCAAACTGTTTGTCAACAATGGTTTGGTGTGGCGCTGTCAACCACGGAATGTTATTGAGTGTGAACTACAATAGTTCACACTCAAACTCACTATAACTGAACACATACTGTTCTTATCCGTGACACAGCAGGTGACGGTGAACTTTTATTTGCCATTGACATTTTACAACTTTTCGACCGCACTCTAATCATGACTCAACCAACCCTCGACCTGGCCTGGTCGACGACCGGGCCGCGGGGACGCTAAGCCCCGGAAGCACCTCAAGGTAGACTCAAGGTAAGGTAACCTTCACTGCCCACAGTTACAGCCCGTCCTCCAAAGACCCAAACGTGATTCCATGTACCCGCCACACCCCCCTGATTATGAATGAAAAATGGTTTACACACGACTCACAAATGATTTCGTTCGAACACTTCCGGAACAAGCGCTTCACTGACAAATTTTATTCGAATCACAACGCTATAAATGCTTCACCCACGTACTACAAATACAAATAATCGCCAACAGAACCTAAACAACTAACCTAACCTATGCCTATATATGCACAATATGCAAATATATTTTAATATTAATTTATATTTTAGAAAATTCCCGTTTTGACTGAACAGCATGTAAAAGTTTATGAATGCGTCTGTGGGGTCGACCGCTGAATTTAATGGACTTGAGTCGAGGACGGGTTGATAAATGCTTCACCCACGCACTTCAAATACAAATACTCGCCAACAGAACCTAAACACCTAACCTAATCCTACGCCTAACTATACATAGAATCTTTTTGTATAATTATATTAATTTATATATGAGAATAAACCAATTTTGAATACACATTGTTAAAATTGATGACTGCATCTGGGGAGGACGGCCGCTGCTTTAACCCGCCTAGTGGGACGACGGGTTTTGTGTAGTGTTTTACCTTCAGAAAAAGCGGGTTTGGAGACTTGATTTACGACCATTTGGCAATTGTTTATAAGGACGGATTGGATTCCTCAGTCTCCCAACCCCTTACGAAACCTGCACATCTTTCGTCAGTCAAAGCGACATTGTTTACTTAATTACGAAGCCCAAAGCACTTCGAAGTTGCTGATAACAATATTAACTCTTATTTGTGAAGTTTCCAAGCTCGTAAAGGGTTCAATAAATGAAAACAAACGCACCAAAACTGAGGAAAGATGTACATGTTTCGTTAGTGGTTGCTTAAATACTTAGATGGATTGGGGCCCAGACCGTGGAAATATAATATTGAAAAGGTCTTCACTTTTGAGGCAAAATAGGATCAATAATGAGCAAAATAGAGTATAGCTAGAGTGCTGGATAGAGTGATGAAAGAGGCATGAATATACAGCAGGAGACTGCGTACTAGAGCTTCAACATTTGCTAAAAAATTACCTACTTAAAATTAACTACTTATATAAATTATCTGTTAGATTAAGGACATGCCCGAAACGCAATGTGTGTTAGTGGCTTTGTCAGAATGTAAAAATACCAATATTAAATACTCTCCCAAACCAAACATTCCGTCTTAAATATATAATTGCAAACAAGTTCAAAATGATAAATCTCCTAGAATGTTGAAGGTCAGCCATACTGCCACTATATTACATTACTGGTCCGCTATGTTCTCTGTGTCTGTGTGACTCTTCTCTGGAACAGAAATATCCGCTGACCTGACAATACTTTCCGAATCCCTGTCGTGAAATATGCAACTATTTGTAACAAGAACCGAATGAATCTTGGTCTAGACGACGCTACAAAAGTTGTGTAAACCCAGGTGACTGGACGGGCTTCAGAGTTTACACACACACACACACACACACACACACACACACACACACACAGTCTTGGGTCAGCTTTGATCGTGAGCAGACGTGTAGGGTCAGCGGTCCGCGTTAACCGAGGGAACAATAGGGTTCAAGGGAGCGGGTGTACTGTGTAGTGAGAATCGGGACAGTGTAAATTGAACAGTGGCATTGTAATGCAACACATTGATCACATCTCGTGGTGAATTATCTTAGTGAATTTAGAGAAGATAGCTAGTGAAGATCGACTTCTTGAGGAAGCATCAGTCGCATCAGCCGGGACCCACGTGGAGACCTGAAGACCTCACAGGATTACCGACGACACGCCGTGTATTCACCTAGAGTGCTTGTGGGGGGCTGGCTGGTAAGTGTCTCTCATAAGTCTCCAACAGTGTACAAGGTTTATATAATATCATATCATAGACACTATTGCATTCCATTTAATAATACAATCGTAATAATACAATCGTGGTAGACAGGTAACAGGGACAGCAACTGTGAGCTCACTGGCAACCCAGATAAGCCGCTAATCCTCCCCCACCCGCCGTAATCTGAAGACTACACCTCACCCATCTCTTAACCCCCCATCTCACTCTCCCAACACACTCCTCCCCCCCACCACCACTCCCACTCTCCCAAAACACTCCCCCCCCCCCACCACACCCACTCAGACTAGGACTATTCTTGCTCTCTCTCTCTTGACAAGGGCAAAATGGCAGGTGGACGCAACAGGGACACAGGGAACAGCCAAATTGATCAAACGAGGAACATGTTAACGCAAGTTCTGGAGGAATTCAGGAAGGAGATGCAGGAAATGAGGATTACAATTAAAAACCTGCAAAGTGAGCTGACATCAGCAGGGGAGGAGATCAAATCCCTTACAGAAAAAAATAAAGAGACCGAGCATCAGATTATCATCCAAAGGGAAGGTGGGAATGTTACATTGGAAGGAAATGCCTCTGTACCTGAAACATTTGCGGATATACTGAAAAAGAGCTCAGAATCAATGGACACAGTGAGAGAGGTAGCGATGCAAGCAGCTACCTCACAGGAAGCAGCAAGGTGCACCACTCAGCTGTTGGAGAGAAAAAGATCAGTGGCAGTTGTAGGCATCAAAGAACAGGAAGGATCCAACAGGCAAGAATAAAATAGCAAGGATAGAGAGGCAGAACAGGGGCTACTGAAGGGGTTACAGATGGAAGGGGCTGAACGAAACATTGAGAAGGTTTTCAGGTTGGGCTGGTACAACAAGGACAGAAACCGACTTGAAAAGGTGGTGGTTACAAACGAAACCACGAAGGAGGATATTCTCGAAAGGAAGAGTCGACTGCAGCATGTGGAGGGATACAAGAAAGTATTCCTGCAGAGGGACAGGACGAAGGAGGGGAGAGCCAGGGCAGCAGAGGCAAGGAGGAAGCGCAGGGAGAGAGGAGCAAACCAGGAAATCACAGCCCCCAACACAACAGTCCTAGAGACAAGAGGCGAACCCAAAACCAGCATCCCAGCAACACCAGAGGGGAGGGCAACCCCACCACCCCCCTCTGCATAGAAACCATCCCTTTCCCTCACCCTACCTGCCCCCTCCCAACCCTCCCTCCCCCCACCCCATTCTTACCCTGTCATCCCTTCCCCATTCCCATCATGTCCCCCCTCCCACCTTTCCCCCTGTCCGCCCCTCCCCCTTCATCCCATACCCTCCCTATCCCTCCTCCCCCCTCACCCTGTATCCTCCATGTCCCCCCTATCTCCTTAAACCACACCCTACCTGTCCCCCCTTCCATGAAACCCCCACCCCTCACCCCAAACTCCCCTGAAACCCTGCAAACCACCTCACAGATCATCTCACCCACTGAAAAGCTTCCCACACCAGCAGAATGCTCGCCAAGAAAGGGACAAGAAAATGAACTGAAGAAAGTGAGCTTCAAGGCAATGTACACTAACATAGATGGAATTACTAATAAAACAAGTGAACTTGGAGAATGGGCACTAGAAGAAAACCCAGACATAATAGCACTCACAGAAACAAAGCTAACAAACACCATAACAAACGCAGTGTTTCCACAGGGCAACTATGTAGTGAGGAAAGAGAGAGAAGGGAGAGGAGGAGGTGGTGTAGCTTTGCTACTAAGAGAAGGTTGGAGTTTCGAAGAGATGGTAATTCAGAACTGTGAAGGTTTCAGTGACTACATATCAGGCACCATAGCAACTGGAGGACAGAAAATTATAGTAGTAGTCATATATAACCCCCCACCGAATGTCAGAAGACCCAGACAGGAATATGATAGAAACAACTTGGCCACCATCAATATAATAGAGAGAGCAGCTTCTGTGGCTAGCAGGAACGGATCCAGGCTACTAATCATGGGAGACTTCAACCATGGAAAGATAGATTGGGGAAACAGAGACCCACATGGAGGCCCAGATACATGGAGAGCTAAGCTGCTGGATGTGGCAACAAGAAACTTTCTAATTCAACACGTCAAGGGACCGACAAGAACGAGAGGAGGGGATGAACCAGCCTTGCTTGATCTGATATTTACCCTAAATGAGTCGGATATAAGGGAAGTTAAGTTGGAAGCCCCCTTGGGAATGAGTGATCATAGTGTATTGAGCTTTGAGTACCTGGTTGAGCTAGGAATTATCACCCCCAAAAAAGAACTGGGAAACAAACGGCTGGAGTACCGAAAGGGAAACTATGAGGAGATGAATAAATTCCTATGGGATATACATTGGGACACAGAACTCGGAACCAAGTCCATACAAGACATGATGGACTATGTCACCCAAAAATGTCAGGAGTCTGTAAGTAGGTTTGTCCCAGCCCAACAGGAAAAAACAGAGAAGCAAAGGAAGAATCCGTGGTTTAATAGGGAATGTATGAAAGCAAAGGAGCTGAACAAACGGGCATGGAGGAACTTCCGTAATAACAGAACACCAGAAAGTAGAGAGATACCAGAGAACCAGGAACGAGTATGTTAGTGTGAGAAGAGCAGCTGAGAAAGGGTATGAAAATGATATAGCTAATAAAGCCAAGACTGAACCACGGCTACTACACAGTCACATCAGGAGGAAGACAACAGTGAAGGAACAGGTGATGAAACTTAGGGTGGGCGAGGACAGGTACACAGAGAATGACAAAGAGGTGTGTGAAGAACTCAACAAAAGGTTCCAGGAGGTCTTTACAGGGAGAAGTCACGGCGCTAGGAGAGGTGGCAGCAAACCAGATGACCTTGGAAAGGTTCGAAATTACAAGAGATGAGGTCAAGAAGCACCTATTGGAGCTGGATGTGAGAAAAGCTGTTGGGCCGGATGGAATCTCACCATGGGTATTGAATGAGTGTGCAGGAGCACTTTGCTTGCCACTCTCCATAGTGTATAGTAGGTCACTGGAAACGGGAGACCTACCAGAAGTATGGAAGACTGCTAATGTAGTACCTATATTTAAAAAGGGTGACAGACAAGAGGCACAGAACTACAGTCCAGTTTCCTTAACTTGTATACCATGCAAGGTGATGGAGAAGATTGTGAGAAAAAACCTAGTACACATCTGGAGAGAAGAGACTTCGTGACAACCCATCAACATGGGTTCAGGGAGGGTAAATCTTGCCTTACAGGCTTGATAGAATTCTATGATCAGGTGACAAAGATTAAGCAAGAAAGAGAAGGATGGGCGGACTGCATTTTTTTGGACTGTCGGAAAGCCTTGGACACAGTACCCCATAAAAGGTTGATGCATAAGCTGGAGAAACAGGCAGGAGTAACTGGTAGGGCGCTCCAGTGGATAAGGGAGTATCTAAGCAATAGGAAGCAGAGAGTTATAGTGAGGGGTGAGACCTCAGAATGGCGTGAAGTCACCAGTGGAGTCCCACAGGGCTCTGTGCTTGGACCTATCCTGTTTCTGATATACGTAAATGATCTCCCAGAGGGTATAGACTCATTCCTCTCAATGTTTGCATACGACGCCAAAATTATGTGAAGGATTAAGACAGAAGAGGACAGTTTGAGGCTTCAAAAAGACCTGGACAAGCTGCAGGAATGGTCGAACAAATGGATGTTAGAGTTTAACCCAAGCAAATGTAATGTAATGAAGATAGGAGTAGAAAGCGGGAGAGCAGATACAAGGTATCACTTGGGAGATGAAATACTTCAAAAGTCAGAGAGAGAGAAAGACCTGGGGGTTGATATGACGCCAGACCTGTCCCCTGAAGGTCATATCAAGAGGATAACATCAGCAGCATATGCCAGGTGGGCTAACATAAGAACGGCCTTTAGAAACTTTTGTAAGGAATCTTTCAGAACATTATATACCACATATGTCAGACCAATCCTGGAGTATGCGGCTCCAGCATGGAGTCCATATCTAGTCAAGCATAAGACTAAACTGGAAAAGGAGGTTCAAAGGTTTGCCACCAGACTAGTACCCGAGCTGAGAGGTATGAGGTACGAGGAGAGACTACGGGAATTGAACCTCATTTCGTTGGAAGACAGAAGAGTTAGGGGGGACATGATCACCACATTCAAGATTCTCAAGGGAATCGACAGGGTTGATAAAGACAGGCTATTTAACACAAGAAGCACACACACTAGGGGACACAGGTGGAAACTGAGTGCCCAAATGAGCCACAGAGATATTAGAAACAACTTTTTTAGTGTCAGAGTGGTTGACAAATGGAATGCATTATGAAGCAATGTGGTGGAGGCTGACTCCATACACAGTTTCAAGTGTAGATATGATAGAGCCCAATAGGCTCAGGAACCTGTACACCTGTTAATTGACGGTTGAGAGGCGGGACCAAAGAGCCAGAGCTCAACCCCCGCAAGCACAACTAGGTGAGTACAACTAGATGAGTACACACACACACACACACACACACACACACACACACACACACACACACACACACACACACACACACACACACACACACACACACAGAGTGTGGTCAGACAGCCGTGGTGGGCAGAAGGGTCTGAGAAGCTCCTCCTCTGGGAAGCTAGTGAATTGGGAGGGATAATCAGTGTATGTGCGTATATGAGTGTATATGAGTGATTGAATAACTAGTAAGTTCACTCAAACCACAAGAAAGTGAAGGATAACAGTAGAAACAACACCATTGAAAATAAGTGTTGAGTACATGGTGGCATTGTGGAATTGGAGCCGACTAGCGTGGACGTGACCTAACCAGCTGTGATGCCGGGACTCCGCGACCTCACATCTTGACCAGCCGCATGGAGTACTTTCTCGCCTGTTTGTGCTGCAGATTGTGCAAAGTACTGAGGAGCGCCATTTTTGGCTAGGTTGTTACTGCAATGACAAGATCAGGAAGGGGCTCAAGGTCAATCACCAGCAGGGACGAGGAGGAGGACAGATTTATAGACAAATTATTAGGTAAATTTGTAGAGAGAAGGAGCGATTGGATGGAGGATCTAATCCAAGGGATAAAAAGCGAGTTATTTCAGCAAATATATGATGCAGTAGAGAGACAGAAACAGGAGCTTATCCTCTATATTCAGGAAGAGATTAGGAAGGGAAGGAGGACTGGGAGAGAGAATGTGCTCGGATCACAAACAAATTAGGAAGGATTAACAGCATGGCTAAGGACCGAGGATTAGAGGGGGGATGGGTTAGTAAGTGCGGTTGGTAATCCTCAAGGGACGGGCTACCAGCATGACAATGAATTACTGAGGAGAAGGACCATTATAATACATGGTTTATTCGAATCTGGGGCACCAACAAGACAGGAAAGGATAGAGACAGAAAAATATGAATTGCATGAGATATTGAGATGTATTGGAGCATTAATGGCAGAAAACGAAGTTGATATCAGATGCCGGGTTGGACCTTACAATTGTACCAAGAATAGACCTGTTCTGGTGCAATTCTCCAATGAGGAGGCTGTAGAGTGCATACTGAGGAACACGCCTCTTTCAGGAGGCCAAGAACTTGGCCAACAAGCCAAGAACTCAGAGGAAGTGAAACCCATTGCAATGTGTTTATTGAAAAGTTTATGACAAAATACGAGCAAATAGCCCCCAAGAATAGATGGCAAGCACGACACCATACCCCTAGCCTCTCAGGTAGCCTGAGAGGTCACCGCCCAGGTCACCTCCCAGGCCACCTCCCAGGCCATCTCCCAGGTCATTTCTCTGGCCACCTCCCAGGTCACATCCTCCCCAATTCAGCCCTCCTATACCTCCCCCCTGCCTTATCCCCCCAAAACCCCCCTGCCCCTTCCACATTTTTACTTCCCAGCAACTCCCCTGCCCCTGCTACATCACACCTGTCAACGACTCCAGTGGATCAAGCCATGCCCTCCCCCCAAACCCACCTTCCCATCCCCCCTCCCCTACTACCCCCTCCTACTCCCCCTGCCCCTTCTACCCCGTTGCCTTCACTTCCATCTGCTCCATCCCAGCTTCCGCTGCACCCCTCTTCCACTCACCCCCAAACCCCACCCAACCCTCACCCCTCCTGTGCACCTCCAGCCCACATTTAACCCCCTCACCTGTGACCCCCTAACACCTTCCCCAATCTCCCTCTTCCCCTCTTCTACCCTAAAATCCCCACCTACCCCCGATTCCCCCCTAACTAAAACACCCTCTCTTCCACTCCCAGCACCCATGCTCCATACTCCTCTCAGCCCTCTGCCCTCAATATCCCTCTCCCCCCCCCCCCAACCTCTCAACCTCTATCTGACTCTCATTCTCACCCTATTTCTCAACCCCCCCCCTATGCCACTCAGACTCTCCCTAAATTTCAGACCCATTATGCCCATTCTACCCCCCTAGATGCCCAGACCCCATTCATCTACCAGGCACTCCCAGGCACCCCCCCAGACACCCCCACAGCCTTCACTCGCCCCCCAGACACCCCCACAGCCTTCATTCGCCCCCAGACACCCCCCAGTACCCCCCAGAGCCCCAGCAAAAGGGAGAACTCTGGCACCAGTTTCCAAGAAGAGTCTCAAGGTTTGGTACACCAATGCTGATGGGTATCCAATAAATCAGAAGAGATAAAAGAAAGAGTTAGTGAGGCAGACCCATACATAGTGGCAATAGTGGAAACTAAAATAAATAGCATGATCTCGGATGTAATCTTTCCAGAGGGGTACCAGGTGATAAGAAAAGAAAGGACACAGAGACAGAGAGGAGGAGTGACACTCCTAATAAAGCGGAAATGAAAGTTTGATGAGCTGGAAAATCCGGGTACCAATGAAAGCACGAACTCCATACATGGAACTCTGACAGTGGATGGGAAGAAGATTGTAATCTTGTTACTCTACAATTCCCCACCAAACAGTAGAAGGCCCAGGCAGGAGTATGAGGACAGCAACAAGACATGTATAGATGAACTGCAGAGGGCAGCAACTATAGTGCATAGAATGAGAGTGAAGCTGCTGGTCATGGGGGACCTAAATCATGGAGAGATAGATTGGAAACGAAGAATCCCCATGGCGGGGAGGAGACCTGGGGAGCGAAGCTAGTAGACGTTATTGACAGGAATTTCCTAACACAGCATGTGAAGGAAGACACTAGGGAAAGAGGAGGGGATACGCCCCGCCTATTAGACCTCGTTTTGACCCAGAATGTAGAAGACATTGAGCATTTAGAACATGAAATACCACTAGGAGCCAGTGACCATTGTGTCCTAGTCTTTGACTACATGATGGAGCTTAAAATTGTGACCAAAGGACGAGAGATCCGAGTAAGAAGACTTGATTACTGAAGAGGAGACAAAAGAAGGATAAGGTACTATCTGGGAGAAGTGCAGTGGGAGGAAGAAATTAGAGAAAAAACAGTGCAAGATATGATGAACCAAGTCATATGGAAATGCAAGGAGGCTGAAGAGAGATTTATTCCAACAGTAAAAGCAAAAAACAGGAGGAAATATAATAACCCATGGTTTAATAGACAGTGTCAGGAAGCAAAGGTGAGAAGCAGGAGGGAGTGGAGGAAGTATAGAAGACAAAGGACAGAGGACAACAGGATTAGATGTAACAGAGCTAGGAATGATTACATTAATATAAGACGAGTGTCGGAAAGAAATTATGAGAATGATATTACAGTCAAAGCGAAAAAGCAATCAAAATTACTACATAGCCATATAAGAAGGAAGATGTCGGTAAATGACCAAGTGACAAGACTGAGGAAAACAGAAGGGGCATATACAGAAAGCGACAAGGAAATCTGTGAGGTACTGAATACAAGTTTCCATGGAGTGTTCACAACCGAGCCTGAGTGGCTCAGATTGTTAGAAGAGATTACCCTAGATGAAAGACTATCAGATATAGAGGTGACAGCAGAAGAGGTAATGAAACAGTTGACAACACTGGACGCAACAAAGCAGTTGGACCAGACAAAGTATCACCGTGGATACTAAAAGAGGCAGCGCAGGCTCTCAGCGTGCGTCTGGCAATGATCTTTAATGAGTCACTTAGGTCGGGAGAATTGGCCAGTTGCTGGAAGGAGGCAAATGTCGTACCGATTTTCAAGAAAGGTGATAGGGAGGAGGCACTTAACTACAAACCCGTATCACTGACAAGCATCCCCTGCAAAATACTTGAAAGAATAATTTGGCAAAGACTTGTTGAGCACCTGAAGAGCATTGGGTTTGTAAACAAGCACCAACATGGGTTCTGGACAGGGAAATCCTGCCTAACAAACCTCTTAGAATTCTATGACAAAGTAACAAGGATAAGGCAGGACAGAAAAGGCTGGGCAGACTGCATATTTCTTGACTGCCAAAAGGCCTTTGATACAGTACCGCACATGAGACTGCTTTACAGACTTGAGAGGCAGGCAGGAGTAAGCGGAAAGGCCCTAGCATGGGTGAGGAACTACCTAACAGGAAGGAGCCAGAGGGTAATGGTAAGGGGCGAGAAGTCGGACTGGCGAACAGTAACGAGTGGAGCACCTCAAGGATCGGTGCTGGGCCAAATCCTCTTTCTAATTTACGTAAATGATATGTTTACAGGAGTGGAATCATACATGTCAATGTTTGCGGATGACGCAAAATTAATGAGAAGAGTTGTGACAGAGGGGGATTGTAGGATCCTCCAAGAGGACTTAAACAGGTTGCAGAGATGGTCAGGGAAATGGCTACTGGAGTTCAACACCAGTAAATGTAGAGTTATGGAAATGGGATCAGGTGATAGACGACCAAAAGGACAGTACACAATGAAGGGGAACTGCCTACCTTGAACGATTCGAGAAAGAGACCTGGGAGTGGATGTGACACCTAATCAAACTCCTGAGGCACTTATGAGTAGGATAACGACGGCAGCGTACTCTACACTGGCGAAAATTAGAACTTCATTCCGAAATCTAAGTGAGGAGGCTTTTAGGGCGCTTGACACTGCCTACGTGAGACCAGTCTTAGAGTATGCGGCGCCATCATGGAGCCCCCACCTGAAGAAACACATAAGGAAATTAGAGAAGGTTCAGAGGTTTGCGACGAGGTTTGTCCCAGAGTAATGAGGGATGGGATATGAAGAACGTGGAAATAGATGAAATGTTCACACGTAATAATAACAGAACGAGGGGACATGGGTGGAAACTGGAAACTCAGATGAGTCACAGAGATGTTAGGAAGTTTTCTTTTAGCGTGAGAGTAGAGGAAAAATGGAATGCACTTGGGGAACAGGTTGTGGAAGCAAACTCTATTCATAATTTTAAAATTAGGTATGATAGGGAAATGGGACAGGAGTCATTGCTGTAAACAACCGATAGCTGGAAAGGCGGGATCCAAGAGCCAATGCTCGATCCTCCAAGCACAAATGGGTGAGTACAAATAGGTGAGTACACACACACACACACACACACACACACACACACACACACACACACACACACACACACACACACACACACACACACACACACACACACACACACACACACACACACACACACACACACACACACACACACACACACATGAAATACCACTAGGAGCTAGTGACCATTGTGTCCTAGTCTTTGACTACATGATGGAGCTTAAAATTGTGACCAAAGGACAAGAGGTCCGGGAAAGGAGACTTGATTACAGAAAAGGGGACTACAGAAGGATAAGGGACTACCTGGGAGAAGTGCAGTGGGAGGAAGAACTTAGAGGAAAAACAGTGCAAGGTATGATGAACCAAGTCATATTGAAATGCAAGGAGGCTGAAGAGAGATTTATTCCAACAATAAAGGAAAAAAGCAGGAGGGAATATAATAACCCATGGTTTAATAGACAGTGTCAGGAAGCAAAGGTGAGAAGCAGGAGGGAGTGGAGGAAGTACAGAAGACAAAGGACAGAGGACAACAGGATTAGATGTAACAGAGCTAGGAATGATTACATTAATATAAGACGAGTGTCGGAAAGAAATTATGAGAATGATATTGCAGTCAAAGCGAAAAAGCAACCAAAATTACTACATAGCCATATAAGAAGGAAGATGTCGGTAAATGACCAAGTGACAAGACTGAGGAAAACAGAAGGGGCATATACAGAAAGCGACAAGGAAATCTGCGAGGTACTGAATGCAAAATTCCATGGAGTGTTCACAACCGAGCCTGAGCAGCTCCCATTGTTAGAAGAGATTACCCAAGAGGAAAGACTATCAGATATAGAGGTGACAGCAGAGGATGTAACGAAACAGTTGACAACACTGGATGCAAATAAAGCTGTTGGACCAGACAAAGTATCACCGTGGATACTTAAAGAGGCAGCGCAGGCTCTCAGCGTGCCTCTGGCAATGATCTTTAATGAGTCACTTATGTCGGGAGAATTGCCCAGTTGCTGGAAGGAGGCAAATGTCGTACCGATTTTCAAAAAAGGTGATAAGGAGGAGGCACTTAACTACAGACCCGTATCACTGACAAGCATCCCCTGCAAAATACTTGAAAGAATAATTAGGCTAAGACTTGTTGAGCACCTGGAGAGCATTGGGTTTGTTAACAAGCACCAACATGGGTTCTGGACAGGGAAATCATGCCTAACAAACCTTTTAGAATTCTATGATAAAGTAACAAGGATAAGGCAGGACAGAGAAGGCTGGGCAGACTGCATATTTCTTGACTGCCAAAAGGCCTTTGATACGGTACCGCACATGAGACTGCTATACAAACTTGAGAGGCAGGCAGGAGTAAGCGGAAAGGCCCTAGTATGGGTGAAGAACTACCTAACAGGAAGGAGCCAGAGGGTAATGGTAAGGGGCGAAAAGTCGGACTGGCGAACAGTAACAAGTGGAGTACCTCAAGGATCGGTGCTGGGACCAATCCTCTTTTTAATTTACGTAAATGATATGTTTACAGGAGTGGAATCATACATGTCAATGTTTGCGGATGACGCAAAATTAATGAGAAGAGTTGTGACAGACGAGGATTGTAGGATCCTCCAAAAGGACTTAAACAGGCTGCAGAGATGGTCAGGGAAATGGCTACTGGAGTTTAACACCAGTAAATGTAAAGTTATGGAAATGGGATCAGGTGACAGGAGACCAAAGGGACAGTACACAATGAAGGGGAACAGCCTACCTGTAACGATTCGAGAAAGAGACCTGGGAGTGGATGTGACACCTAATCTAACTCCTGAGGCACATATAAATAGGATAACGACAGCAGCGTACTCTACACTGGCGAAAATTAGAACTTCATTCAGAAACCTAAATGAGGAGGCTTTTAGGGCGCTTTACACTGCCTACGTGAGACCCGTCTTAGAGTATGCCGCACCATCATGGAGCCCCCACCTGAAGAAACACATAAAGAAACTGGAGAAGGTTCAGAGGTTTGTGACGAGGCTTGTCCCAGAGTTACGAGGGATGGGATATGAAGAGCGGCTGAAGGAACTGAACCTTACGACACTAGAGAAAAGAAGGGAGAGAGGAGATATGATAGGGACATATAAAATACTCAGGGGAATTGACAAAGTGGAAATAGATGAAATGTTCACACGTAATAATAACAGAACGAGGGGACATGGGTGGAAACTGGAAACTCAGATGAGTCACAGAGATGTTAGGAAGTTTTCTTTTAGCGTGAGAGTAGTAGAAAAATGGAATGCACTTGGGGAACAGGTTGTGGAAGCAAATACTATTCATACTTTTAAAACTAGGTATGATAGGGATATGGGACAGGAGTCATTGCTGTAAACAACCGATAGCTAGAAAGGCGGGATCCAAGAGTCAATGCTCGATCCTGCAAGCACAAATAGGTGAGTACACACACACACACACATACACACACACACACACACACACATACATACACACACACACACACACACACACACACACACACACACACACACACACACACACACACACACACACACACACACACACACACATACACAAACACACACATACATACACACACACACACACACACACACACACACACACACACACACACACACACACACACACACACACACACACACACACACACACACACACACACACACACACACACACACACACACACACACACACACACACACACACACACACACACACACACACACACACACTACTTTGTGTAGACAGAGAAGAACCGAACTCATCAATCTACCAGCAATTAGAGAATCACCTAGTGGGAGACAACGACGGATATCCATCGTCAACATACATCGCCTGTGCCCTTACTCATCTGGTTGTGTGAGCGGGAGGCAGACTGGTATGTACCCCTCTCTGGTCAATTAATCAGGTGTACAGATTGAGGTAAAAGATTATCAAATTCTCGTTCAGGATATCAAATATATTTAAAAATCTCAGAGTGGCTCATTTAGGCAGAGGTAACGCATAAGGGATATCTTGACACATACAAGCACGCCCGCCCACGTACGTATACACGCACACAAGTGTGCACACGCTAAAACAGACACACACACACGTGCACGCACACACACACGTGCACGCACACACACACACACAATTGTTCAGTCAGGGGAAAAGGCATTAACACCTGGGATAGGACCTTACTATCCCCCCCCCTCTTGACCCCACCACCTGACCTGACCTGACTTAGTCGCCATTTCCGCCCCACCCCCCACCCCCAGTCCCCCGCATCGCCCATACACACACTCTTCCCCTCCCCACTCTCCCTCTCTCCCACTCCCTCTCTCCCACTCCCACTATCTCTCTCCTGCTCTCCCTCTCCTGCTCTCTCTCTCTCTCTCTCTCTCTCTCTCTCTCTCTCTCTCTCTCTCTCTCTCTCTCTCTCTCTCTCTCTCTCTCTCTCTCTCTCTCTCTCTCTCTCTCTCCCTCCCTCCCCCTCTCCCTCCCTCTCTTTCCTTCCCCCTCCCTCCCCCTCCCTCTCTTTCCTTCCCCCTCCCTCTCTGCCCACACACACACACACACACCTCCCCCCCCATCTCTCCCTCACCCGCTCTCTCCCTCACCCGCTCTCTTCCTCATCCACTCTCTCCCTCTCCTCTCTCTCCCTCCCGCCTCTCTCTCCATCTCCTCCCCCCCCCCTCCCCTTCTACTTTCTTCTCACTTCAGTGGAAGGGTCGGATCCCCCCCCCCACCCACCCATTTATCTCTCCCTTTATCACTCCCTTTCTCTCTCTCTCTCTCTCTCTCTCCCTCTCTCTCTCTCTCCCTCCCCCATCCCAACAGGGTCAAGATGGCAGCCAGAGGTCCCAGGGGAGCAGGAAAGAGCCAAGGTGACGAGATGAAGGAAATGTTCGCCCAGTTTCTGGAGGACATCAAGAGTGAGATGCAAGAAATGATGCAGGAAATGAAGAACGAAATAAGCAACCTGAAAAGAGAGCTGACAGCAGCAAAGGAGGAGATTAGAACCCTCAAAGAGAATGGTATCGAGGCTGAGAATCAGAAAACCACCCAGGGAGAAAGTGGTAATAGTTTTCTGGATGAGAATGCCACAATAAAAGCAACATTTGCTGAAATACTAAAACAAAATAACTCTGAAGTAATGACTGCAGTGATGGAGGTGGCCATGAAAGCAGCCACCTCGCAGGAGGCGGCATGCTCCACTAGCCAACTGCTGGAAAGGAAAAGATCAGTGGTTGCTGTGGGTATTAAGGAACAGGAAGGAACCAATAGGACAGAGTGGAATGACAAGGACAAAGCAGCAGTGAATGAAGTACTAAAGGCACTAGACATGGAAGGGGCCGAGCATAGCATTGAGAAGGTTTTCAGGCTAGGCCGGTACAACAAAGACCGAGACCGAATGATAAAGATAGTGTTTGCAAACGAGAACACAAAGGAGAGGTTCCTATCAAGGAAGAGCTCCCTGAAAAACGTGGGAAAATTAAAAAATGTATTCCTCCAGCGAGACATGACAAGGGAGGAGAGAGCCGTGGCGGCAGAAGCAAGGAAGAGGCGCAGGGCGAGAGGGGAAAACCAGGAAGTCACAGCTCCCAACACAACACCCCCAGAGGCGAGGGGGGAACCCACAACCAGCTACCCAGTAACACCAGAAGGGAGGACAACCCCGCCTCCCTCCTCTGCATAGAAAACCCCCCTACCCCAAACCCTCCCTGCCCCCACTCAAAAGTTCAGCCAAATCTCCCTCCCCCCAAACCCAATCCCCACCCTTCTACCCCTCCCCTCCTCCCGAGTCCTCCCTCCCCCCCTTTCCTTCCCGTCCTCCCTCCCCTTTCACCCCATACCCTCCCTGTCCCTCCCCCTTCACTGGATCCCCCGCCCCTCATTCCAGTATCCTCTGAGATCCTGTTACCCACCTCACAGGTCCTCACACCCATGGAACAGCCTCCCCCACCAGCAGAACACTCACCAAGGAGGCGATTTGAGAAGGGACAGAAGAAAGTGAGCCTCAAAGCGATGTACACTAACATAGATGGAATTACAAATAAAGCAAATGAGCTTGGAGAACTGGTACTAGAGGAAAACCCAGACATAATAGCCCTCACAGAAACAAAGATCACGAAAACAATAACAAATGCAGTGTTCCCACAGGACTATTATGTTATGCGGAAAGAGAGGGAAGGAAGAGGTGGGGGTGGTGTAGCTCTGCTGGTAAGAAAAGGCTGGGATTTTGAGGAGATGGATATTCAGGGCTGTGAAGGTTTCAGTGACTACATAGCAGGTACTGTAACAAATGGAGGGAAAAAAATTATAGTCGCAGTCATATATAATCCACCACCAAATGACAGAAGACCTAGACAGGAATATGATAGAAACAACATGGCCACCATTAACATAATAGAAAGAGCAGCTTCTGTTGCTAGCAGGAATGGATCTGGACTACTAATTATGGGAGACTTCAACCATGGGAAGATAGATTGGAAGAACAGAGACCCGCATGGAGGACCAGAAACATGGAGAGCTAAGCTGCTGGACGTGGCAACAAGAAACTTTCTAAGCCAGCATACCAAAGAGCCAACAAGAATGAGAGGAGAAGATGAACCAGCAATGCTTGATTTGATATTTACCCTAAATGAATGGGATATAAGGGAAGTTAAGATGGAAGCGCCCTTGGGAATGAGTGACCACAGTGTATTGAACTTTGAGTACCAGGTAGAGCTAGGACTTATCTCCCCCCAAAAAGAACTAGGAATCAAAAGGCTGGCATACCGAAAGGGGAATTATGAACCGATGAGAAGTTTCCTAAGTGAAATACCTTGGGACACAGACCTCAGAGACAAGTCTGTACAGGGTATGATGGACTATGTTACCCAAAAGTGTCAGGAGGCAGTAAACAGGTTCATCCCGGCCCAAAGGGAAAAATCCGAGAAGCAACAGAAGAATCCATGGTATAATAGGGCATGTATGGAAGCGAAGAAACTGAACAAAAAGGCGTGGAGGAACTTCCGGAATAACAGAACACCAAAAAGCAGGGAGAGATACCAGAGAACCAGGAATGAGTACGTCAGGGTGAGAAGAGAACCAGAGAAAAATTTTGAAAATGATATAGCAAACAAAGCCAAGACCGAACCAAAGCTACTCCACAGTCACATCAGAAGGAAAACAACAGTGAAAGAACAGGTATTGAAACTTAGAACAGGCGAGGACAGGTATACAGAGAATGACAGAGAGGTGTGTGAGGAACTCAACAAGAGGTTCCAGGAGGTCTTCACAATAGAACAGGGTGAGGTCACTGTGCTAGGAGAAAGGGAGGTAAACCAGGCGGCCTTGGAGGAGTTCGAAATTACGAGAGAGGAGGTCAAGAGACACCTGCTGGATCTGGATGTTAGAAAGGCGGTTGGTCCAGATGGGATCTCACCATGGGTACTGAAAGAGTGTGCAGAGGCACTTTGCTTGCCACTCTCCATAGTGTATAGTAAATCACTAGAGACGGGAGACCTACCAGAAATATGGAAGACGGCGAATGTGGTCCCAATATACAAAAAGGGCGACAGACAAGAGGCACTGAACTACAGGCCAGTGTCCTTGACTTGTATACCATGCAAGGTGATGGAGAAGATCGTGAGAAAAAACCTGGTAACACATCTGGAGAGAAGGGACTTCGTGACAAATCGCCAGCATGGATTCAGGGAGGGTAAATCTTGCCTTACAGGCTTGATAGAATTCTACGATCAGGTGACACAGATTAAGCAAGAAAGAGAGGGCTGGGCGGACTGCATTTTCTTGGATTGTCGGAATGCCTTTGACACAGTACCGCATAAGAGGCTGGTACATAAGCTGGAGAGACAGGCAGGTGTAGCTGGTAAGGTGCTCCAGTGGATAAGGGAGTATCTAAGCAATAGGAAGCAGAGAGTTACGGTGAGGGGTGAGACCTCCGATTGGCGTGAAGTCACCAGTGTAGTCCCACAGGGCTCTGTACTCGGTCCTATCTTGTTTCTGATATATGTAAATGATCTCCCGGAGGGTATCGATTCATTTCTCTCAATGTTTGCGGACGATGCTAAAATTATGAGAAGGATTAAAACAGAAGACGACTGTTTGAGGCTTCAAGAAGACCTAGACAAACTGAAGGAATGGTCGAACAAATGGTTGTTAGAGTTTAACCCAACCAAATGTAATGTAATGAAGATAGGTGTAGGGAGCAGGAGGCCAGATACAAGGTATCATCTGGGTGAGGAAATTCTTCAGGAGTCAGAGAAGGAAAAAGACTTGGGGGTTGATATCACGCCAGACCTGTCTCCTGCAGCACATATCAAGCGGATAACATCAGCGGCATATGCCAGGCTGGCCAACATACGAACGGCATTCAGAAACTTGTGTAAAGAATCATTCAGAACTTTGTATACCACATATGTCAGGCCAATCCTGGAGTATGCAGCCCCAGCATGGAGTCCATATCTAGTCAAGGATAAGACTAAACTGGAAAAGGTTCAAAGGTTTGCCACCAGACTAGTACCCGAGCTGAGAGGTATGAGCTACGAGGAGAGACTACGGGAATTAA
>NC_091163.1:24678664-24686164 GCF_040958095.1 Procambarus clarkii
TTTCCCCCACGCCCCCCAAGCCCTCCACCCTTTTCTCTCCCCCCAAGCACCCCCATCTCCCCTATCCCCCACAGCCTCTCCTCCCCCCATGCTTCCCCAACCCTCCCTCTCTTACCCACCTCCTGTACCCTCCCCCTCTTATCCACCCCCTGTACCCTCCCCCTCTTATCCACCCCCTGTACCCTCCCCCTCTTATCCACCCCCAGTACCCTCCCCCTCTCCCCCACCACCCCAAGCCCTCCCTCCTCCACCAATCCCCCCGTGCCAGGTCCCCCCAGCTCCCACTCACCCCAGATCGCAAAGGTCCCCCCCCAGAAAAGCAGAAGAGAGTCAGTTTCAGGGTGATGTACTCGAACATAGATGGGATCACAAGCAAGACAAGTGAACTAAGGGAAAGAGCACAGGAAGTTAACCCAGATGTAATCGGACTCACTGAAACAAAACTCTCTGGAATCATAACGAATGCCGTGTTTCCCCAGGAGTATACAGTAATAAGGAAAGAGAGGGAAGGTAGGGGAGGAGGCGGAGTGGCCCTACTCATGAGAAGGGAATGGAGTTTTAAGGAGATGGCCATCCCGGGCTGTGAGGAGTTCAGAGACTACATAGCAGGCACCATAACAATGGGAGGACCAAGAATAGTAGTAGCAGTAATATACAACCCTCCACCAAATGACAGGAGACCCAGTCAAGAGTATGAAAACAACAACAAGGCAGTTAACACTATAATTGAGAGGGCAGCCTCTGCTGCCTGTAGAAATAGATCCCACCTGCTCATCATGGGCGACTTCAATCACGGAAAGATTGACTGGGAGAACAAGGAACCGCATGGAGGCGAGGATACGTGGAGAGCCAAACTATTGGAGGTGGTGACAAGCAACTTTTTAACCCAGCATGTCGGAGAACCCACAAGGATGCGAGGCAATGACGAACCAGCGAGACTCGACCTAGTCTTCACTCTGAACGACTCCGACATAAGAGAAATAGGTTTTGAGGACCCAGTAGGAATGAGCGACCACAGTGTACTGGTGTTTGAGTACTTGATTGAAGAAGGGTTATTGAACTCGAGGAGGGATACCGAAACCAAAAGGTTAGCATACCGAAAGAGAAACTATGAGGGGATAAGAAAATTCCTAACAGATATAGCATGGGAAACAGAGCTCAGGGGAAAGACGGCCCAAGATATGATGGATTACATCACGCAGAAGTGCAAGGACGCAGCAAACAAGTTTGTCCCAGTCCAAAAGGAAAACAGAGAAATGAAGATGAGAAACCCATGGTTTAATCAAAGATGTAGGCTAGCTAAGCAGCAAAGTAAAAGGGCATGGAGAAACTATAGGAATAACAGGACACTGGAGAGCAGAGAAAGATACCAGAATGCCAGGAATGAATATTTCAGGATGAGAAGAGAGGCAGAAAGACAATACGAAAATGACATCGCAAGCAAGGCAAAGACTCAGCCTAAATTGTTGCATAGCCACATTAGGAGAAAAACAACAGTAAAGAAACAGGTTATGAGATTAAGGATAGGGGCAGAAGGATTCACTACAAATGACAAGGAAGTGTGTGAGGAATTGAATAAGAAATTCCAGGAGGTCTTCACCTTAGAGCAAGGAGAAATTCCAGAGGTAAGTGAGGGAATAGCTAACCAGGAACCACTGGAAGAGTTTGAGATTACCAGTGGGGAAGTAAGGAAGTGTTTATTAGAGTTGGACGTGACGAAGGCTATAGGCCCAGATGGAATCTCCCCTTGGGTTCTAAAGGAAGGAGCAAGAGAACTGAGCCTACCACTCTCCATAGTGTATAACAAATCACTGGCAACAGGGGAACTGCCAGATATTTGGAAAGCAGCTAACGTAGTCCCGATATACAAGAAAGGGGATAGACAGGAGGAACTGAACTACAGGCCAGTGTCCCTAACCTGCATACCATGCAAGCTGATGGAGAAGATTGTGCGAAAAAAAACTAGTGGAGCATCTGGAGCGAAGGAACTTTGTAACACAGCGTCAACATGGGTTCAGGGATGGCAGGTCCTGCCTCACAGGGTTACTTGAATTCTACGACCAGGCAACAAAAATAAGGCAAGAAAGAGAAGGGTTGGCAGACTGCATATTTTTGGATTGTCAAAAAGCCTTTGATACAGTGCCACACAAGAGGCTAGTGCGAAAGTTGGAGATGCAGGCTGGAGTGAGAGGGAAGGTACTCCGGTGGATAGAGGAGTACCTAAGCAACAGGAGACAACGAGTCTGTGTGAGGGGTGAGGTCTCAGATTGGCGAGACGTCACAAGTGGAGTCCCGCAGGGGTCAGTCCTTGGACCTATACTGTTTCTGGTATATGTAAATGATCTCCCAGAGGGTATAGATTCGTTCCTCTCAATGTTTGCCGACGATGCAAAAATTATGAGGAGGATTGAAACAGAGGATGATAGTAGGAGGCTACAAGATGACCTGGATAGACTGAGTGAATGGTCCAACAAATGGCTGTTGAAGTTCAACCCGAGTAAATGCAAAGTAATGAAACTAGGCAGTGGAAACAGGAGGCCAGGCACAGGATACAGATAGGAGATGAAGTACTTAATGAAACAGACAGAGAGAAAGATCTAGGAGTTGATATCACACCAAACCTGTCTCCTGAAGCCCACATAAAGAGAATAACGTCTGCGGCATATGCGAGGCTGGCTAACATCAGAACGGCGTTCAGGAACCTGTGTAAGGAATCATTCAGAATCTTGTATACCACATATGTAAGACCAATCCTGGAGTATGCGGCCCCAGCATGGAGCCCGTACCTTGTCAAGCACAAGACGAAGCTGGAAAAAGTCCAAAGGTATGCTACTAGACTAGTCCCAGAACTAAGAGGCATGAGTTATGAGGAAAGGCTGCGGGAAATGCACCTTACGACACTGGAAGACAGAAGAGTAAGGGGGGACATGATCACAACCTACAAAATCCTCAGGGGAATCGACCGGGTAAACAAGGATGAACTATTCAACACTGGTGGGACGCGAACAAGGGGACACAGGTGGAAGCTGAGTACCCAAATGAGCCACAGAGACGTTAGAAAGAACTTTTTCAGTGTCAGAGTAGTTAGTAAATGGAATGCATTAGGAAGTGATGTGATGGAGGCTGACTCCATACACAGTTTCAAATGTAGATATGATAGAGCCCAATAGGCTCAGGAATCTGTACACCAGTTGATTGACGGTTGAGAGGCGGGACCAAAGAGCCAGAGCTCAACCCCCGCAAGCACAATTAGGTGAGTACACACACACACACACACACACACACACACACACACACACACACACACACACACACACACACACATACACACACACACACACACACATACACAAACACACACACACACACACACACACAAACACACACACACACATACACAAACACACACACACACATACACAAACACACACACACACACACACACACACACACACACACACACACACACACACACACACACACACACACACACACACACACACACACACACACACACACACACACACACACACACACACACACACACACACACACACACACACACACACACACACACACACACACACACACACACACACACACACACACACACACACACATACACACACACCACTCTCCATAGTATATAACAAATCACTGGCAACAGGGGAACTGCCAGATATTTGGAAAGCAGCTAACGTAGTCCCGATATAGAAGAAAGGGGATAGACAGGAGGCACTGAACTACAGGCCAGTGTCCCTAACCTGCATACCATGCAAGCTGATGGAGAAGATTGTGCGAAAAAAGCTAGTGGAGCATCTGGAGCGAAGGAACTTTGTAACACAGCATCAACATGGGTTCAGGGATGGCAGGTCCTGGCTCACAGGGTTACTTGAATTCTACGACCAGGCAACAAAAATAAGGCAAGAAAGAGAAGGGTGGGCAGACTGCATATTTTTGGATTGCCTTTGATACAGTGCCACACAAGAGGCTAGTGCGAAAGTTGGAGATGCAGGCTGGAGTGAGAGGGAAGGTACTCCGGTGGATAGAGGAGTACCTAAGCAACAGGAGACAACGAGTCTGTGTGATGGGTGAGTTCTCAGATTGGCGAGACGTCACAAGTGGAGTCCCGCAGGGGTTAGTCCTTGGACCTATACTGTTTCTGGTATATGTAAATGATCTCCCAGAGGGTATAGATTCGTTCCTCTCAATGTTTGCCGACGATGCAAAAATTATGAGGAGGATTGAAACAGAGGATGATAGTAGGAGGCTACAAGATGACCTGGATAGACTGAGTGAATGGTCCAACAAATGGCTGTTGAAGTTCAACCCGAGTAAATGCAAAGTAATGAAACTAGGCAGTGGAAACAGGAGGCCAGTCACAGGATACAGAAGAGGAGATGAAGTACTTAATGAAACAGACAGAGAGAAAGATCTAGGAGTTGATATCACACCAAACCTGTCTCCTGAAGCCCACATAAAGAGAATAACGTCTGCGGCATATGCGAGGCTGGCTAACATCAGAACGGTGTTCAGGAACCTGTGTAAGGAATCATTCAGAATCTTGTACACCACATATGTAAGACCAATCCTGGAGTATGCGGCCCCAGCATGGAGCCCGTACCTTGTCAAGCACAAGACGAAGCTGGAAAAAGTCCAAAGATATGCTACTAGACTAGTCCCAGAACTAAGAGGCATGAGTTATGAGGAAAGGCTGCGGGAAATGCACCTTACGACACTGGAAGACAGAAGAGTAAGGGGGGACATGATCACAACCTACAAAATCCTCAGGGGAATCGACCGGGTAAACAAGGATGAACTATTCAACACTGGTGGGACGCGAACAAGGGGACACAGGTGGAAGCTGAGTACCCAAATGAGCCACAGAGACGTTAGAAAGAACTTTTTCAGTGTCAGAGTAGTTAGTAAATGGAATGCATTAGGAAGTGATGTGGTGGAGGCTGACTCCATACACAGTTTGAAATGTAGATATGATAGAGCCCAATAGGCTCAGGAATCTGTACACCAGTTGATTGACGGTTGAGAGGCGGGACCAAAGAGCCAGAGCTCAACCCCCGCAAGCACAATTAGGTGAGTACAATTAGGTGAGTACACACACACACACACACACACACACACACACACACACACACACACACACACACACACACACACACACACACACACATACACAAACACACACACACACTCACACACACACACACACACACACACACACACACACACACACACACACACACACACACACACACACACACACACACACACACACAAACACACACACACACACACACACACACACACACACACACACACACACACACACACACACACACACACACACACACACACACACACACACACACACACACACACACACATACACAAACACACACACACACACACACACACACACATACACAAACACACACACACACACACACACACATACACAAACACACACACACACACACACACACTCTGAACGACTCCGACATAAGAGAAATCGGTTTTGAGGACCCAGTAGGAATGAGCGACCACAGTGTACTGGTGTTTGAGTACTTGATTGAAGAAGGGTTATTGAACTCGAGGAGGGATACCGAAACCAAAAGGTTAGCATACCGAAAGGGAAACTATGAGGGGATAAGAAAATGCCTAACAGATATAGCATGGGAAACAGAGCTCAGGGGAAAGACGGCCCAAGATATGATGGATTACATCACGCAGAAGTGGAAGGACGCAGCAAGCAAGTTTGTCCCAGTCCAAAAGGAAAACAGAGAAATGAAGATGAGAAACCCATGGTTTAATCAAAGATGTAGGCTAGCTAAGCAGCAAAGTAAAAGGGCATGGAGAAACTATAGGAATAACAGGACACTGGAGAGCAGAGAAAGATACCAGAATGCCAGGAATGAATATGTCAGGATGAGAAGAGAGGCAGAAAGACAATACGAAAATGACATCGCAAGCAAGGCAAAGACTCAGCCTAAATTGTTGCATAGCCACATTTGGAGAAAAACAACAGTAAAGGAACAGGTTATGAGATTAAGGATAGGGGCGGAAGGATTCACTACAAATGACAAGGAAGTGTGTGAGGAATTGAATAAGAAATTCCAGGAGGTCTTCACCTTAGAGCAAGGAGAAATTCCAGAGGTAAGTGAGGGAATAGCTAACCAGGAACCACTGGAAGAGTTTGAGATTACCAGTGGGGAAGTAAGGAAGTGTTTATTAGAGTTGGACGTGACGAAGGCTATAGGCCCAGATGGAATCTCCCCTTGGAATCTAAAGGAAGGAGCAAGAGAACTGAGCCTACCACTCTCCATAGTGTATAACAAATCACTGGCAACAGGGGAACTGCCAGATATTTGGAAAGCAGCTAACGTAGTCCCGATATACAAGAAAGGGGATAGACAGGAGGCACTGAACTACAGGCCAGTGTCCCTAACCTGCATACCATGCAAGCTGATGGAGAAGATTGTGCGAAAAAAACTAGTGGAGCATCTGGAGCGAAGGAACTTTGTAACACAGCGTCAACATGGGTTCAGGGATGGCAGGTCCTGCCTCACAGGGTTACTTGAATTCTACGACCAGGCAACAAAAATAAGGCAAGAAAGAGAAGGGTTGGCAGACTGCATATTTTTGGATTGTCAAAAAGCCTTTGATACAGTGCCACACAAGAGGCTAGTGCGAAAGTTGGAGATGCAGGCTGGAGTGAGAGGGAAGGTACTCCGGTGGATAGAGGAGTACCTAAGCAACAGGAGACAACGAGTCTGTGTGAGGGGTGAGGTCTCAGATTGGCGAGACGTCACAAGTGGAGTCCCGCAGGGGTCAGTCCTTGGACCTATACTGTTTCTGGTATATGTAAATGATCTCCCAGAGGGTATAGATTCGTTCCTCTCAATGTTTGCCGACGATGCAAAAATTATGAGGAGGATTGAAACAGAGGATGATAGTAGGAGGCTACAAGATGACCTGGATAGACTGAGTGAATGGTCCAACAAATGGCTGTTGAAGTTCAACCCGAGTAAATGCAAAGTAATGAAACTAGGCAGTGGAAACAGGAGGTCAGGCACAGGATACAGATAGGAGATGAAGTACTTAATGAAACAGACAGAGAGAAAGATCTAGGAGTTGATATCACACCAAACCTGTCTCCTGAAGCCCACACAAAGAGAATAACGTCTGCGGCATATGCGAGGCTGGCTAACATCAGAACGGCGTTCAGGAACCTGTGTAAGGAATCATTCAGAATCTTGTACACCACATATGTAAGACCAATCCTGGAGTATGCGGCCCCAGCATGGAGCCCGTACCTTGTCAAGCACAAGACGAAGCTGGAAAAAGTCCAAAGGTATGCTATTAGACTAGTCCCAGAACTAAGAGGCATGAGTTATGAGGAAAGGCTGCGGGAAATGCACCTTACGACACTGGAAGACAGAAGAGTAAGGGGGGACATGATCACAACCTACAAAATCCTCAGGG